>NW_007579858.1:37346-82870 GCF_000690725.1 Stegastes partitus
TACATTTGTTGAATTATTGGTTATTTATTAATAATGAATAAAATAAACATTTCCAATAAAATAAATTCATTAAAAAAAAAAGTCTTCTGAAATAAAAACAAGCAGTCCTTTAAAAAATTACCTGACAAAACTAAAATTTATTACATTTATTTCTATATTTATTGCCTCAATGATATGTTTCAGGGAATATTTCATATCTATTTATTTCCAAGGCGTGTTTATTATGTATGAATGTAATTGTTTATTCAATATTGAATAAAAATGACATTCTATACATTTTTCCATTTGCACATTTATGCAAATTAAATAATATTTTATGATATAATGCCTCACTGGCCTCAAATTTAACCACAAATATTCAAAAACCTCGTCTCAATGTCACAAATCAACTGGTGCAGTTTCATTTTAACTCATTTAGCAGCTTCGTTAACAATTTTGGGTTTTTGGGTTTTTTTAAATAGCAGATTTAGGAATCCACTACATGATTGTCCAAGAACTTTTTTCCAAGATTTGTCTCTACATCACTCGCAGGATTAAAGGTTACGCTCACATTATTTTCTAAGTGCATCTCTCATTTTCATTCATCCACTTGTATCCTTCCTCCTGTCCAGTGGTGGTGAAGGGATACTTACAGCAAATTCACCTGTACTTTAGAGGGTTTAAATAATTTCCACACATAATGAGGACTGTGGCTTTTCTCCTTCGTTACACTGAACCTGGTTGATGAGTTGATCTCTCTGTGGCCAGTATGAACCCACTTCTTCCAGTTGCCTGTCAAGTTTCAAACATCTTTTTAGAAACTTTACATAAATATATATATATATATATAGTGAACAACTTGCTAACCTGTATCCCTTTACTGGATCGCATCTCTGAGCCCAGGTCTGTCTGTATGTCGGGTAATCTGTGACACAGCTGTGTTTAGGAGATGCTCCATGTGAGCGCTGTTCTGGTTCACAATCATAACTTACAACACATAATGAAACTAATTCCACCTGCGCAAGTCAAAACGTCTGCAGGGAAGAAGAAACAGATACCTGGGACTTGATCTGGAGATGCTGTGTAATAACGCTGTTGATTTGCTGTTTGTGTTCATTCATGAACTTGCCACAAAATCCAAAATAACAGGCAACCTGCCTTTAGGAAAAAAATAAACTGTGAAAGTTTAATGATCAAAGAAAAACTGGCTGTAGCTCTAAAATGCCCAGCAAAAAAAATAACAGTAGACCTTTTTGATTGGACATTTCTGACATGTCACAGGAAGAAATAATAGAAAAATAAAGGTGAGAATTTCATGTAGCTGCTCAGTGTGCATAGCTGGTTCACTGTCACTGCATCGGACAGAGCCACCGGGTGCTTTTCTTTATGGTAACGTGTCTCCTCACTTCCCATCTAAGCTCCTTCTACTGAGGAAGTGAGAGAAATCCTTCACTCCATTGCGTTAATCTTAAACCAGCTGGTTATTGTGCACTCCTGTCAAATCCAGCGCCCACAAAGGTGTGGCTTTCATACACCAGGTCACCGGATAAAAGATGACTGCACAGGATACACCCATGTTTTCTCAGCTCCTCCTAAAGCCTCCTCTCTCCTCGAGGTGTATCTAAGTGGATGCATAAGTTGGCATAATGAAAAGCACCCACTGTGTTGTTCGTCACACCTTCACCACTGCTGTGACAAACCTGACCTCCTTAATCCCTCAGATTCTGTTCTCCACATTAAATATTGCCAAACACACAAATAACAACAATCAGCAAGCAGAATAAAAAACAAAACAGGAAAAACTTTTAATTAAGCAAGCTCACAGTTACAGGCTATGTTTGTGTGACTAGGGGAAGGTGCCACATTAATGTTGGTGACATGTGATGGATGCAGTTTTCTTTTTTTTTTGCCTTTCCTTTTTAAAGTAACGCAAGAAAACACTCCTCCTGTGTTATACTGTATGTCACAGACAGAATGTCCTCTGACCAAAAAATATCCCTCTGCTGTCCAAGAGGTACCTGCCTTTGGTCTCAGTGCATGAAACACAACAAAAGGACTGACGAGTAAAACACACTGAAGAAACAAAATTACAACAAAAAAAAAAAGAGAAAAGAAATTAACATAACTATCGTAAAGAAGTTCTTTTCCTGGTATGAAATCAAATCAGAAATGTACAACAGAAGTGGGAGAGTCGGACCAAGGAAACCTATCAGTGGTGGGTCTATCTGTTGCCGTGAAAATAAAGCCTTTGTTTTGAATTTGTTCATGCAGTTTTGCTAATTCAGACACTGGACTCTTTATCCATGCATGTTACTTCTAGAGCACTGTGACACACAACTATGCCTCCACCTTTTCCAAAATATTAATGATAATAATTATAACAACTCACACACTCACACACACACACACACGTACACAATCATACTTTCGGAACCAACTTCTTCACTCAAAGGTTTGAGCCGGTTGGTGCTTAAGAGCAAATTCAAGGAGCAGAACCGCATGTGATGTGGAAATCAAATAGAGTTTAAAAAAAAAAAAGATTTGTGAAGTAAATTGGGAAAGGGGAGGGGGGGAGGTGGGGGAGGGTGCTGAGATGATAGCATGAAGGTAACATGGATAGGCTTGGTTACCCATAATGTCCCCATCCAGATTATATTACATATCCTCCACCCCGCTACTTCTTCACTGCAGTTAATCCACACACACCCACTTCCATCCTTCCCTCCATTGCTCGTTTCCTCGCCCCGCTATCACTGCACTGCCTGTTCATTGGCAGTGCTACCGGAGTCCTGAGGCTTCATCACATCAGGGAGTTCTGGGGGGCTGGAGAAGGCCTCGATGTGCAGCTGCTCGAACATCTCATCTGGAGGGCAGAGGAGACGAGGAAACATGAGCTCCATCCTGACAGCTCGGCGCCGTTACATAAGTCACGGCACCGGAGTTGCTGCAGCGAACATTTACTGTGGCGAGCATATCGCAGTGAACCAACTTAAATTCAAATTAAGGACACGCCTGAAAGTAAAACTAGTCGGGTTAATGCGCTCTGAGTTGGGTAATTCACAGCTTTGAGGCAAGGGTACTTTGGTTACATTTTAAGAAGGTCTTGTGTAAATTAGAGCTGCAACAATAATCAAGTTGTTGTCAACTATTAAATCAATCACCAACTGTTTTGAACAATGGTTCAAGAAAAAAAACAGTAAAAATCCTCAAATTCCAGCTTCTAAAGTAAGTAAACTGAACATCTTCTGGTTGTGGACAAAACAAGATATCGTTGTTTTAGGGTTTAGGAAACACTAATTGACATTACTCAACATTTTCTGACATTTTATAGAGCAATCAACAGATTAATCAAAATCCACAAGAGCTCTAGTCTCCGTGAATCACATTTAAACTATATTCATAGCCAGTTTAAAATCCAACTATGTTTCTTGAAAAGTTGTTTCACAACATAACTGTATTCATACTGCCCTTTAAATCACTCACAGTACGCCTCATTTAGTGATGTTAGAACCTGAGTAGCCACCCAGCGTAAACCATGGCTGGATATATTCACTTTCTGTACTTCTCAAGCCACATGGCATCAAGCTGAGATATGCTGAATAGCTACACTGAGATTGTGATGATAAATGATTGAAACCGCATATCTGTAGCGCTGCAGCAACTTGTGAAGGTCGAACAGGGACTAATCATTCAGGAAGAGGCAGCAACACCAACGTCTCCTGCCTCTGTAATGCATGTTGAGTAAGAGGCACGATATCTTTCTTATAAGTACGTCCTTGGTTACTTTCATTAAAAGAGTGAACATAGTCATGTTCTCTAAGGACCGTTTAGGAGAACTGTGTGAAATATTAGAAAATTACTGAACAAAGTAGACAAACTACGGTTAAAAATCACACAGCATAAACATTACGTAATGAAAAACGACCTCCTAGATAGCATCGAAAACCAAAGACTGACAACTGAGTGTGAAAAAATGAATACGTTTCAGCAGTGCCTCTGCAAATAAAATCAATTCAGATAAAAATCAGCACAAGAAATAATTTCCTGACATTCAACAAATCATTCATCAAAAATGCCCAAACTTGTTGAAGAGTTCCCCAACCAGAAAAGCAGGATCGGGTTGAAAAACAGCAGAAAGGCAGGAAATACTTGTTACTCAGAAATTCCCCTAATATGGTGGAGGAGGGGGAACGTACCATTTATACGGAAAGCTAGACCAACTGTAGCTGGAGCTTGAGGTCTGGCGGTCTGGTTGGTGAATCCACAGTCACCCAGGGTCTTGCTGTCCTCTAGCAACTGGTCATCCTGTGGAACAACAGCTGAATCCATTAACGGCCTTAAAATGTAGGACGTAACGTGCAGCCAGTGTAAATGTGGCGAGATCCCCTGCATGTGTTTTAACTTAATACAAAACGTATCACCAGTCACTCTGACGCTAAACTCACTTTGTAGAGCCGCTGGTCTTCAGGCGGTCTTTTAAGTATTCCTTCAACAATACGCTTCAGTTCATAGACAGTGGTGGACTCCTTGGCATCTGTGAAGATTGTGGTCTTGTGACGCCGGATCATTAAGAACACGTCCTAGAAGAAAGTGGGCACACAATGAAATCTAAACCACGATGGACAACCTCTAACACGAGAAGTTGGTTATTTCCACTAAAAGTTTAAACTGTAATCAAACACGAAAGATTACTTGTGGTTCATTTAACTTATAAGCAGGATGTCAGACAATAACTCCTTTATTTGACTGAACACCTCAGTAGGCCATGTAAGACGTTAATACTGTACGTCCACCCTACAACTGTTTAAATCACATAACCTGAGTGTGGACCAAACGAGGCTTGTCAGCGGAGACATGTGAAGTCTTTAGTTAGCGGGTTAGCTTACGTTCTTCTCGCCGGATACAGCAGAATTAACGCTGCTGACAATTCATTGATTCATAAGCTCGAAGGTAGCAGTGACAAGCAGACCTAGCTCAAAGCTAACGCGAAATTAGCCGATTAGGAAACAGTCTTCAGACCTCAATCAAAATTAGGCCCGACAGTTTACTAAAGAGCCACTGTAGGTAGGACCGTGACGATATACGTTCAGCTGGTCTGACTAGTGAACCAGGTTAGTTAGTTGGCTAACGATACTTCCAAGGTTAGCCAAGCTAACATAAGTTACCTCGCTAGCTGCACCTCCCGTTACAGATAGGAAGCTAACATAGCAAACTTAGCTTTAGCTGCTTAGCATAAACAAAGTGAAATTAACATTTCTATAACAGGCAGTTTCCTTCGTTATTGTAGCTTTAATACTTGCGAACACAGCGCCTGACGATAATTCCGTGTTTGTATCTACACACCAATCTCAGAAAATCGTCGACAGTAATAATAATAAAGTTACCATTTCAAGTGGTCAGCTAGCTAGCCAGATACGCCAGCCCTGTGTTGTGCAGCAGAACCCCAGACTGCACCGCTTGCGGAAATTGCGCAATGTAGCTGCGCGCGGCGTATTCACGGACCGCAGCTGCGCAGCGCTGCGTCAAATGTTCAGAATTTGGCGCGAGCTGGTTTCATGGCTGAAGGGAGCTCCGCAGAGTTGAATACGGCAACTGTCGGAGCCAAACTGTTTGGAAAGCGGTCGTTAAAACTGGACTATGGTCTGTGTGATAACTTTAATTAATTCTGCTTTATTTACAACTGAAGCGTCGGTTACTGTTAGTGATTTGAAGGAAGGTTAGCTCGCTAGCAAGGTTGTGTTGTTATGGTTGTTGTTGGTCCGTCCGGGCTTAACGTTGGCCAAGATCTGTAGTACAGTTGTCAGTGCTAGCAAAGGATGCTAAATGGTTTACGTTCGCTATAGCAGGTTCAGAAATGTAGATAAAATAAATGTTACAGCTGAAGACTGACGTTGTCAAATTGTTTACTCAGTTAACGTAGCTGTGTTACATTCAGCAGGTCAGATACAGTCGTCCTCAAATGTATCCAAACCCTCCCATTAAAGACGGGAAAAACAGCTGTCACTGAAATAAGCTGAAATTGACAAAAGTAATAATAAATAAAAATCATCACATTGCTTTTGAATTTTGGTTCAACAGAAATATTTAAAAAAAAAAAAAAAAAACAACTAGAAAAAAAACGAGCATGTTGGGACCCGTAAACTAATATCTAGTTGAACAACCCTTTGAGCCAATCACTGCATTAAGTGTTTTCTGTAACTCAGTCAGACTTCTGCACCTGGTGACAGGTATGTTGATTTCACTGCTCATCAACAAAGTGCTCTAATTTGTCCAGGACAGTTTTTTATTTTTTTAATATTCTTTCAAGCACAATTCAAAAGCAATGTCTTATTTCACTAAATTCTAATTTAGCAAATTTTTATTTATTGCTACTTTTTTCAGTTTCTCGTTATTTGAGTGACTATTGTGAATTTTGCCTTTTCTTTAATGGAAGGACAGGAATACATTTGAGGACAACCGTACACCGATTAACGCCCCCAGCTGTCTCCAGACTGGAAGGACCTGCTGATTTGCAAATGAGCTTATCGTCAATCGATCCAGAGGACTGTATCGATACCGATACCAGATAAACGCTCTACAACCTGTCAGACGAGAAATTCAACAAGTCAGATCTCTGTAGTCGTTCACCAGGCAGGGCAGAAAAAGAACAATCTTCAGTTTCCTTGTACTACAGATATTCTGGTGAAGGAACATGTTTTTTGTTTTTTTTTTGTCCTTTGGCAGATCAAATGTTAGAGTGCAAATCACTATGTTTTAGGGGGACATTTAAATCATATGTCTTTGCTCCGGTTTTGTGGAAATCTAACAAATTAGATCTTCATAATTGTAGATTATCAGGGTTCTATGCATCAGCAAAGATAAAACTACACCGACTTTGCAGTGATATTAACTGTCAACCAAAATGAAAGAAGAAACTTACACAGTTTTCACCAAATGACTGTTAATAAATATATTTAGAATCATTTAATCCTTCTAGAAGGATTGGGGTGATTCCTGTAGGGGACTTCTTCTGCCTTGTATTATTTTTAAAAGCTGACAAAAGCCATTTGGAACCTCTTTCAACTGGTTTAACAATGATAAAGACATCCTAAGTACTTTTATTTTTTGCTTTGCATTTGATGTGGCTTTGCACTCGTCATCCAGAGCTTTGTGGTCGAACAGATCAGCCATGTTGCATCTGTCAGAGTGTCTGTTTTTAGTTGACATCATACTTTCCGTAGCCAAAATTTCTGTACAGCTGAAGCTGTGTTTCTTGTTCCAACCAAATCTTCCTTTTCAGGGTTTCCTCTTCTGTTTGTTGCTTGGTTTGCTGTGTACACATGGAGCCTGTATGTCAACAACATCTGTCTTTTGAGTAAAGTTTAGAAAAATCTGTGTATCCAGGAACCTTTAAATTGTGCTACATCTGACAGCTTGTAGATCAGTCATGTAAGATGAAAACAATGTGAGTTTTCTATTTTTATAAAAAAAAAAATTCTAGCATGATGTTATTAAGTTAATTGTATCACATTACGCTTCCTGCAGTGTGACTATTGTTCGTGTTCTCATGATGTTGGTGATGCTGAAATGATCTATTGTGCAGCTCTGATTGCTCGTGTTTTCTATTTTTTCTTCTAAATGTTGCAGCTTGCCTTCGTTGTGGAAAGGAACTGAGGAAGGCCCTACACGATGTCTGTCGCAGTGGAAGCCACAGTGTCCAGGATGCCTCTCCCTCTTCCGACCCACTTCTCCCATGCAGAGCAGTCCTTCTCCCTGAAAAAGCGCCGTCTCCCTTTTTCCCTGTCATCTCCCTCCAACTCGTCCCACTCTTCCCCCGCCCATCTCTCACATTCTCTGCCGCCACTGCCACCGTCTAAGGGATGTCCCTCTTTGAGCAGGGTGTTCCCCCAGCACCAGTCCCCCTGGACACCCCTGTCTCTTTCTCTTAGTAAGTCTCCCCCTCCAAATTCTGAGTACGATCCGAGCAAACAGCAGTCCTATTTCACTCAGTGCTTCACTAATTTGGGCCTGCTGGGTAGAGGCTCCTTTGGAGAGGTCTTCAAGGTGAGTAAGATTTCAGTGTGTATGTGTGTGTATGAAGGTTTAAGCTGCTAAAGCAACATAAGGTGCTGGGTTGGGTAAGAAATTAACTTTCTGACTTAAAGATCAGAAATTTAAAGCCAATTTGAAAACTTGTTACGAGCTCATAGACGGCATCTATTAAATCCTATCATTTGTTTTCTACTGTTTCTGTTAAAACTATTCCTGGACATTGGATTAGGATGAGAGAGAGTTACGTTACGCAACAGAATTTACAAGAATCCTTGATCGTTTGAACACCTGTACTGTTCTTCTATGTGAATATCCCTGAAAGCCTTCTTTTCTCATCTTTATTGTATGTTGACATCTGAATGGAGGACCAGATCTGAGCCTTTTCTCTTTTTTTCTAGGTGCAAAGCAACAAGGACGGTCGCCAGTATGCAGTCAAGCGCTCTGCTCGACGCTTCAGGGGTAACAGTGAGAGGAACCGGAGCGTGAGGGAGGCCAGGAACCACGAGCGCCTGTGTCCTCACCCTCACATCCTGACTTTCGTGGCAGCCTGGGAGGAGTGTGGCCGACTGTACATCCAGACAGAGCTGTGTAACACCAGCTTGCTGCACCACGCTGAGAACCAGCCTCCTGGTCCAGGTCTGTCCAAAAATCATAATAACAACCTATTCAGATATTATATTATCTGTGATGTTCAGATACATATAAATTATGCACTTCTTGCTGGAGAAACATCTTAAATCCTCAGACATACTGACTTACTTTTTGATTGGTGTCGATCCAGATGAGCCTGCAGCTTGGGCCTACCTGGGCGACCTCCTCTCAGCGCTGCAGCACTTGCACTCTCATGGTTTTGTGCATCTGGACCTGAAGCCTGCCAATGTCCTCATCACTGACTCTGGACGTCTGAAGCTCGGGGACTTCGGGCTGCTGCTGGAGCTCAACCAGACGACTACAGAGCCTGTAGAGGGGAAAGTAAAAGACGATGCCCAGGAGGGAGATCCCAGATACATGGCTCCTGAGCTGCTCCGTGGGCAGTATGGACCTGCTGCAGATGTTTTCAGGTATACAAACCATAAATGTGAAAATGAAATTGCCTTCTAAAATGTGGAACTGATTGATCTGATTTAAATAATGTCTAAATATCACCAAATCTTTTTGTGTTAGTTTGGGTGTTTCTATTCTGGAGCTTGCCTGTAATATTGAGGTTCCCAACGGGGGTGAAGGATGGCAGCAGCTCAGACAGGGCTGCCTCCCGTCAGAGTTTACTAATGGTAAGATCCATTTCTTTTTAGTCCTCATAAAACGTCCCATTATCTCTATTCAGTTTACATTATCCTTCCTCTGCCTGTGTTTGCAGGCCTGTCAGATGAGCTGCAGACAGTCCTCCGCATGATGCTGGCCCCAGAACCGTCTGAGAGGCCCACAGTGTCTGAGCTTCTCGCCCTCCCCTGTGTTCGGAAACGCAGGTGGAAAAGGCGCATTTATCTAATGGTAGCTGAGACTCTGCTGTCACTCGCCTCCCTGTGCCAGGTAGTGCTTCCAATAAGCCCTTTAAACAATACATTTTGAAGCTTGGTTTAAATAATTCAGTGTATTAAAAGTGCAGCCTTGCACAGAGCAGCTGGTTGACGATCAGCAGAAAGCCAGCAGTGACAATTTAATAACAACCAAAATGTCATAAAACACAGTTTTCTCTCAAAAAATGTGCAACATGGAATTCACATGAACCATGAAAGTGTATTTTACTTAACTTTAACAGTGACATTTTCATATTTTTGTGTCTCCTCATAGTTGGTGGTGTGCTTTGGGTGTAGACTCCTCTCCTGCTTTCACTCCTCCTTCGTCCCTCATTCGGACAAACCGGTACCCTGCACTCCTCCTAAGGACAGCTGGGACAGCGACATGACCCTGTCCCTCAGTGCCATGCATACTGACTTGGGAAGCCCAGAGGATGATGCAGTGTTTCAGCATCACACAGACCCAGAGCTTTCGCCCACCTTCTCACACAGGTAGGGAGTCGTTTACAGGAGGATGGTGTTGGAAAGCTTGTTGCCACTGCTCGTTAATCTGAAGGCATGAAGGAGAATTTCTCACTTCCAGACTCAGAAAAGGAAAGAAGTCTGTGGTCCCTTATTTGACAGACACTTGTGCAGTTTCTTTTTATTTCTGACCATTTGATTAACAAAGTCTGTTCTGCCTGAACAAATGAAGCCCCAGTTGTTCATTCTCAGGTCTTATTTAGCCACTGCTAAGTTTCCTTTGGCGTGGCTAAAAGCTCTTGGAAGGTGCCAAAAATCCCTTTATGCATATAAAACCCTGATCTGCAAGGTGCCTCGGTGGCTAGCACCGTCACCTCAAGGCTAGAAGATCCCCGGTGAGGACGCCCGGGATCTTTCTGCGTAGAGTCTCCATGTTCTCCCCGTGCAGCGTGGGTTCTCTCCAGGTTCTCCATCTTCCTCCCACACAGTCCAATAACATGTTGAGGTTAATTGGTGATTCTAAATTGTCCGTAGGTGTGAATGTGAGTGTGCTTGGTTGTCTGTCTCTAAGTGTAGCCCTGTGATAGACTGGTGACCTGTCCAGGGTGTCTCCTGCCTTCACCCTGAGTCAGCTGGGATAGACTCCAGCCCCCCGCAACCCTAATGAGGATTAAGCGGTGTACAGATGATGGATGTAAAACCCTACACAATTTGGCTTCATCTCTTAAATGTAAAGCAACAAAGCAGGGAAACTGTTGTTGAGCCACTAACTTTGCTTTTGCCTCGAGCTAACTCAGTTATTTCTGCTAAATTCCTTTTTTAATGTTTCTGTTTTCCCTCTTTTTCCAGGGTCAAATCCAGATTGTCAGTTGACAGCACATCCACTCCTCTCCCAGGTTCACTGATACGCAGTCGCCAAAGTCCTGGCCACACACCCACTCACTCACGTCTGGCTGACTGGTCTTTGGCTCCTACCCCCTCCAGCATCCACTCAAATGGTTCCTGCCGCACACTGACACCCAGTGCCAGCCCCATACACACCAAGCTCCACACAGGCTCCATGCAGAGCCTTAGCTCCTCGTCCACCAAGTCCTCACAGCGATCCGGTCGCAACTGGGTCCGAAAGGAGGAGGATTGTCCCCGACCCAACTTTGAACCAAAGAACCTGCTCAGTCTGTTTGAAGAAACAACTGAAGAGGGACAGCCATGAGAACAAGACTGCCATTTACATTCACTAACAAAGTTCTTTTGTCTATAAAATAAAAAGGTGAAGAGGACCTAAAGGATGAATGTACCAAGTTCACTGCTTAGCTTGTATGAACTGTTTATTCTTGCCATTGTGTAACAGTCCTGCAGCAGCTTCTTTTATTGTGTATTTGAAAGGGAATGAATTTAGGGAAAAGGTTTGAATGTGTAATCAAACCTTAAAGCACTTTTTTCTTTTAAATGTTTGTGTAAATACAATCTGTTGCTGAAATGACAAGTCATGATTTATTGTTAAGTAAGTTGTCAGAAGTTCTGCTCTGAGTAATTTACCTGCATAAGTTACAAACGAAAGGCAACAGAATCTAAACTTGTGGAACATGTTGTGACTATGAAACACCTGAAAATACAAAGAACAAGCTCGACCGGTGAACTTTGTGATGTGAGTGATTTTTTCAACAGTGACGATAACGAGCCTGTTGCTACGGGGAGGAAGATGTGTGAAGTGTTGTCTGCATACAGTTTGACTGTAAAGGATCAAACAGAATCATAAACACAGCAGAGTGCATTATTTTTGTCAAACATCCAGTATAAAACAGAAGTGAGTACACCCCGACACAAAGGTGTGTCACCTCTAAATAACTCCATTATTTCTAGATCAAACAAAAGCACAATTCCTCTTACGATCAACAAAAACATACTTTGGAAAGGATGTATTGAAAACACAAGCTGCAAAGAAGCCTGACTATGTCCACGGTTGTAAAATGACCTGGAAACACCTGGATTTTCTCCATTTTGGACCTCTGGGCAGTGTTGTTTTTGCATGTTTGCATCTAGAATGAGCCATGGTACCAGTAATGGCCGTCATCTTAAAACGACACCACAAGCTGTGTACTTACTTGTAAAATCTAACTAGCAAGTGCTGCTGACTTAACAAAAGGGGTTTCCGTGAAAATCGGAGTTTCGTTGTTTAACTAAATATTAGTTTACAGGTCCCATCATGCTTGTTGTTTTGTTTTTTTCCCCCCATATTTCTGTTGAACCGCAATTCAAAAGCAAAGTCATGATTTTCCTTTTTTTTTTCTTATTACTTTTGTCAATTTCACCTTATTTCAGTGACAGCTGTGTTGTTTTTTTCCTTCTTTAATGGGAGGGTTTGAATACATTTGACTGTACATCCTGTAAAGCCAGCAGAGGATGTTCCGTGTTCCCACCAGCAGGGGGCAGCAGCGCACCGCAGCCTGGACACCACTGACCTGAAACCCAGGAAGAAGACGGTGATTCCTGCTCACAACAACCGCAATTATCGGGATGTTTATTAGTTTAAATTATTATTTTTCTATACTGTGAGGGAAATCTTTACCTAAAGATGCCAAATGGACGCCTGCTTTGGCTTCTCGTGCTCCAGCTGGAGGAATGATGGCTCCTAAACGCGACGAGTTTCTGCATAAATGTGAAGACTGGAAACAATGCGTGACTCCAGTTTGAAGAGCACTGGATAAACTGGGATTAACAAAGACTGCGGCTGTTGCACGGAATCAAATCAAGGTATCCTGTTGCTTCTTTTGTTAATAATTATTATTTCAAATGCAGCCCTCTTGTGCAGTTTGTCTGTGAAATGTATTTGTTGCTGTACTAGACCATTAATATTGTGTGTTGATTGTATTTTTGCATAAATATCCAACAGCCAACACACAGTGAAGTCCTAAATTGTACATATCTATGCCAAGTTTTGATTTATAGTGAATTTTTCTTTGACCAACAGGTTTCTTATGCATGAAATGACATAAACATGACAAAAGACGTGAGATGTTTTTATTTTTTGCTATAATTATGGCCAAAATAAGTCATACACCATGAAATGAGTGCAGATTACTGAAGTAATGCAGCTTCTGTCCCATTCCAAGTGGCTGTGAAGGTTTCTACCGTGTTCAAGAGCGCTGCAATAAAACATTTTTTAGTTCCAATGCCAATACTGCACACCTACGGACAATTTAGAATCACCAATTAACCTCAACATGTTTCTGGACTGTGTGGGAGGAAGCCGGAGAACCCAGAGAGAACCCACACTGCACGGGGAGAACATGCAAACTCCACGCAGAAAGATCCCGGGTGTCCTCACCGGGACGCAAACCAGTGACCTTCTTGCTGCGAGGCACCTTGCATCCGGCCAGGCAACCTTGTCAAAGTAAATGGCATCATGAGAAAAGAGGACGACAGTGAAATTCTAGAGGGAAACTTTTCCTCAGAGAAACTGTTCCTCGGCCAGCATTTGACGTCCCAAAAAGAGTGATATGAAATAAACAGCCAAAGTGGTCAAGAAACAAAACCCAACATTTTGGAGCAGTGGGTATGAATAATTTTGGATACATTTGGGGGGACAAAGCATCCCATCTGTGTGCCATTTCCAGCCAGAATCAACTTATTGGTCCAATAAAAATTCACAATAAATCTAAATTTGGCATGGATGTGAATAATATTAAGTAATAATAAGTCATACGATTGTTAGAAGTAACTGTTTGTTGCTTTTCCACAGGTCGAGTAAATTTGTGTACATTTTATCTTTCCAGTCCGTAAAGATGTCCAAAGTTGAGCGTCTGAATGCGCGAGTGGAAAAGCTGCTGTGTAAAGCAGTGCAGGAGGTTCTGGAGGCTGTGAGAGAAACCGTGTCAGAGTACCAGGAGAAAACTGCCAGAACCCAGAGAGAGAACCAGAGTCTGAGGAGGAGGCTGCAGGAACTCCAGGAGAAGATAAACCTGGAGAGCAATGGTAAGAAGACACACCTTAAGTTTTTATGTCCAAAAATGTTGGAAAAGTTTGCAAAAAAATTATTGTTGTTTGTCATCATCGTGTTGTCCTGCAGGAATGGTGCCGCAAATGTCCCCTGAGTCCAAGCAGGCTGAGGTGGAACCCAAAGCAGAGCTGAGAGATGACTCTGAACTCATCCCTTCTGACAAGGACGCTTCAGTAATTTGTCTCTCAGATGAACTTAAAGACGATGACGCACCCATTACATCATTAGGTTCCCCCCATCTCTCCCCCAAAGGCGTAACAGAACCACATGATAACACCAGAAACCTTAAAACAGGGACTGATAGAGGACTAAGAACACCAGTTTTAGACCACGTAGAACCCACTGTCACACTTCCAGTCTCTGAAAATGACCATAAAATGAAAGTGGAGCCTGCATCAGAAGAAGATGGGCCGCGCATTGTTAACTGTTTTTACAATGATGCACCGACAAGCACGACATCTTTAAACCTAGAACCTCCTCAAGCCAGTTTTGGACTCTACAGCGAGTCGGGGGTCGCCTTCAGTCTCGATCAAAACGACGTAGAAGAGCCAATGTCTCAAAGATACAGCGATAGTGGAGCAGAAAAACAGCAAAACACTCAAACTAGCACAAAAGTGGGATTCTCTGGCTCAACGACATTCCAGAGAAACGTCAGGAAACACTACTGCTGCTCTCTGTGTGGCCGAACCTTCAGGCACGCAGGCGACTATAAGAAACACAGCAGGGTGCACACGGGGGAGAAACCGTACTGCTGCTCGGTGTGCGGGAAACGCTTCAGCCAGTCGGGCTACCTGACGGTGCATCTGCGCTACCACACGGGAGAGAAGCCGTTCGGCTGCAGTCACTGCGGCAAAAGTTTTAGTCACTCGAGCAACATGAAGAAACACCAGCAAACTCATCTGTGAGGCATTTCACAGCGTTATCTTAGAGTTCAGCTGAGTTTAAATACATGAAAAAGTAGATGTGCCTTTTTTTTTTTTAAATCATTGTTGTAGAGCACCTGTCACATTCCTGTTGTTCCTGCCTTACTGGTATTTGTCACATTTTACTGTGGATTGTGAAGTTTCTACTGTGGACCTACAAATCTGAAAATCAAATAAATGCAATTCATGCCAAGCTCTGTATTGCCAGGTTTAATTTTTTTATTTTTGACATTACACTAAATTTGAATCTAAAAACAAACATTTGTTTTGTCGCCTTAAAATGTCACCGAGGCTTTGAGCAGCTTGTGGTCTGCTGGACAAAAGGACAGAGTTTGTCCTCCTGCTATTTTAAACTCGATCAGTCACTGGACAACCGAGCATTACTGCATCGTATGTGTCTGATCATTTTAATAAGCATCTGTGGTGTTTTTGGAGAAGCATCAGACAGCAGTTGTCATGATTGGTGTCAGGAAAACAGCAGGTGGTAGTTTATCGGTGGTTTATTGACAAATCCGATAAGAGAAGCTTACAGGCCGGATGGCAGGTGAGTGGGCAAACAAAAGCAGAGGGTAAAGCAGAACTCGTGGCTCTCGGAAAAAGAGGCAAGAGGGGGGGAAAGGAAAACACAAAGAGGAAGATAAGTGCACTGATCTGGCCGGTGAGGAAAGTGGACAACAGGCTCCTCTTCTCAGTTGTCAGTTTATGCATCTCAGATCCTCCCACCTGAGATACAAGCAAAGGAAAAGAGATGAAGCAACTGATATTTACTAAAATGAGACATCGTCAGTTATGCTTGGCATGTGGCACAACTGCCTCATCCGTCCCTTTTCTGTATCGTACTTGATGGTCTCTGAGACGATCAAAGCAATGTTCATGACAATCTTTATATTTACTTTACTTCCATTAAATTTTCTTCACAATGTGGAATAATATGACAAGAATATAAAGATATTATACAATTTTATTTGTCATTTAAACACACACATGTACCCCACTAATCCAAAAGGAACACTTAGATTTGTCAGTCCTGCTCTTGGTTTGTATATTCCAGCTTTACGCCTCTTCCATGGGTGCTGAAAAGACATCCACACTGGAAGGCCTCCAATCTCCTCAAGACGCATTTTAGGAACTGATGAATCCTTCAACACTAAGACACACATGAGACAAGGTGGCAGAACAGGGGAGGCGGATGTTGAACACAGCTGACTGAGAGACCGATGACCTCTGGCGGGTGGACGAGATGGAAAACAAAACCAAGACTCAGAGCTCAACTCAAGTTCATCCTGTTTTTACAGCTTTTTTAACAGTATGGACAGCGTATAAAAAATCTCTGACTCTTTAACAGTCGTGTACAGAAAATACACTTCCTACAGCTAATGCCAAATTAGCAGAGAGTTGAGCCAACGTTAAAAGTGTGTCTCTTGTGTGTCTGTACAGGACAACTGACTGCTGAACTGGATTATATCAGCTCTTATGTTTGCCTTCTTGTACGTATTGAGCAATTTCCTTCCTGAGATTTACTGTAGATTTAGTTTAAATAATCTGAGCTTTAAACAGTTAACTGAACCTTATACTCGTCAGATCAACACTGCTGTGCCTTTCTGCTTCATCTTTAAAGGAGGATGACGACACATATTTCCCAACACTTTGCAGGTGTTTCTCAATTCCAGATTTTCAAGCAGCTATTTCATGTTCCCTCCCAACAGGCTGTAACTTGTTTAAGCAAGATACTGGGTTTAAATGACGAAATGTGACTTCCTGCTTCGCACATTCTTTACATTTTTCCTCAGGCAAGTAAGATACAGGATACAAGACATTTAACCACTGAAACTACAACAGATTTGAGAGGTGAGTCTGATTTTTCCATTTATTCTGTTTATTGATATCATGTCTGTTATCATCACAGGTCAAAAGTACACATTTTGAAGATAACGTTGGAGAAAAGTAACGGGTGATATCAATCAATGCTACTCTTGAGACAACAGGAATAATGGTGCTACTTTATTTAATGTCATGAATATGAGCTGGAATGTCAATATAAATGGGGGTTTATTCAAGAAAAAGATCCACATATCATAATTATGAGATGTTTTCTTGTAATTATGACTTACTGTGTCGTAACTGTGAGATTTTTTAAAAATGCAAATGCGACTGAAGAATTGCTTTAAGCCTAACTTTAAATAATTAAGTCAGGATTTCAGTTTAAGCCTGTGATACCAAAAAAACCAAACCCAGGTTCACTGCTACAGTAAATGGACACTACAAAATAAATCAGTTACCTTTATTTATTTATAGCACACATTTACAACAACAGAAGCTGATTCAAATGTAACCATACAAATCACTAAAAAAAGTTTTTAAAAAAGTACAAATTAGCATCGATATAATCAATATTCTATAACATCTTGTGATGTCAGGACAGGTGTTAAAGCATTTAATAGAAAGGAAAGAACAAAACCCATTGAAATATTGTGGTTGTGTTTCAGAATTCCTTGTCATAATGCAGAGTGTCAAGTGTGTGATTGTTGGAGACAATGGAGTAGGAAAGTCCTACCTACTCCACACCTACATCAACAAATCCTTTCCAGGAGTCTACACTCCATGTTTCTATGATACACACAGCACACAGGTCAGTGTCGGCAGCCAGCAGGTCTGCCTCACTATTGCAGACACCGCTGGCAGGGAGGACTACCTTCGCTTTCGCCAGCTCTCCTACAACCACGTGGATACCATCGTCATCTGCTTCTCCATTGCCAACCCGACATCCTACGAGAATGTGAAGCAAAAATGGTACCCAGAAGTCAAACACAACTGCCCTGATGTGCCTTTGCTCCTTGTGGGAACCAAGAGTGACCTGCGAGATAATCAGGAGGTCCTGGAGACACTGAAGCAGCAGCATCAGAGCACGGTCACCCTGCAGGAGGGAACTGAAATGGCAAATCAAATCAAGGCTGTTAAATATCTTGAGTGTGCTTCAATCAACCAGGAGGGACTGGATGAGGTGTTTGATGAGGCCGTGCTTGCCTTCCTCAGCCATTCACGAATCACCAAGAAACCATGTGTTCTCTTGTAGGTTGGATTGCAGACAATGGTTGGACGGTGGTTTCTATGCATACATACTTCATGTGTTTATGTAAGCCACCAGACTGTTGTAATGCCTTGTATGCACTTGTGCACGTGAATACCACAAAATTATCCAACTTGACTTGACAAACTGTTAGTTACATTAGCTGGATCATCAAATAACTAATTGTTTATTTATGATTTCCCCAATGACTGAAACCTTTCTACCTGTGATGATAATGAGACTACTACTTTATCAACAGTACAATTAAGACGTCCTGATAACTGTGATGTTGCTCAGAACTCAATCTGAAGAACAAATAATTAAACTGCAGCTATAAACTGTGACTCTGTGTGACAGCTCACCTGTCTGTTAAGAACAAAAGTGTACAGTGTGTCGGCTGTGGCTCAGGTGGTGGAGCAGGTTGTCCTCCAGTCGCGAGGTTGGCGGTTCGATCCCCCGCCCCTCCACAGTCGAAGTGTCCTTGGGCAAGACACTGAACCCGAAGTTGCTCCCAGTGTCAGGCAGCACCTTACATGGCAGCTCTGTCACAACTGTTGTATGAATATATAAATGGGTGAATGAGAAACACATTGTAAAGTTTACATTTACTTACTGTTAAATCGTGATTGATCCTGTCTCCATGTTGGGGATAGTTTATCACATCATCATAAGTGTTTAATGAAGTTACTGTTGTTCCCTCACTTTGGAGATGCTCATGTGTCTGACGCAGATATTAATAAACTCAGAGGAAAGACTCCTAAAAACCAGTTGGATGCAATAAACTCAACTTCAGCTCTATGAATGTGTTGTGGGGGATTTTTTTATTTTTGGGTTTCGTTAATTGAGCTGTTGTGCATGTATTTTTTTTTATCACAGTAAGCTGTTATTTTTAAAGAACATTTCCATTTGTAATAGATTTTAAATTGTAGAGGAAAGTGAATTAGAATGTTGATTTTGGCATACAAACTGTATCTTTTGCTCTTAGATGTGTTTTGAACCGATATCGGCCCTGAAATCTGTAAAAAATCTTTCCCAAATTGCCTCACACAACTCAAAGTTTGACATTTGTGTGTCTATCCGTTAACGTGACAACATGCAGTTCACATTTGTTGTGTTGAAAGTATTTTTTGAGATGTAACTAGGTTTGGCCTAGTAAGAGGAAGTTGTGACTTTTACTGGGTGCTTGTTAAGACATGTAGCTGGCATCCTGAGATGTTGTCAGGTTATTAGAAAGCAGAGCATGTCTGAATGGAGCTTAAGGAATAACACTGGAGACCTAGACCTTTTTACTGACCCATTGTTATTTTATCTAATTTTTGTTGTTACTTGTTTCTAAATAAAGCATGAAGTCATTTTGATCAGTTTGTTGTTTCACTAAATATGTCACAAGACAATGAAGAGTTAAATCTGATAAAAAACAGTAAACTCGAGCTTTTATTGTGAAATCCGCCACAACGTGGACCTGCTTTAGTTTCTACTTCCGGAGGTCGTGGACTGTGTTGTTACGTTCAGAGTTGTGCGTTGTAATGTTGTTAATATTTTTCTAATAGTTTTGACCCGTTACAGTGCTTAGAAACCCTTAAAACTAAAGCGTTTCCTGACACAGGGACCTCGCGGCCGTTTGTTGGACCTCTGCGACGTTCAAATGGAAAATTACAACGTCCGGAGTTAGCAGCTAATGTAGCTAACGTTAGCTGTGTACGTTGAAGGAAGCTAAGCTCGCGGCTAGCTAGCAGGTACAGCTGCAGCACTTAACCACGCAGAGCGAGGGAACTGACACAGCAGCTCAGTGTGGTCGTGTCACACGTGTTTGGACTGTATTTGTATTTATTGTTAAGTAAACACGATAATATTAACTGTAATTAAACTATATGTCAGAATAATTAATGCACAACCCCACTGCAGTTAGAAAGAAGCCAAAGATGACGTTCTTAAATGTTCTGTTTCAAATCATAAAGGAGTGAAGATATCAGAAAATATTAAATATCAAGAAGCTGGAATCAGAAAATGTCAACTTCTGGGGGCTTAAAAATCACCCAAATCAATTCATGATCAAACTAGTTGGCACTTAATTTAATAGCTGACTACTAATGAATCATTTATTATGGATCTGGTACCAATTAATATGTAACCAGCTAAATTTTATTTGCCCCAAGTTGCTGTTCTGTCTGTTAATCACACAACCATGTCAGCATCAGACATTTTCTATTCATTACTATCTAATAACAGCTGCCTTTATTACTGCTCATTTGTCACAGGGTTACGTATCGTCTCATTCACTCACTCATCCTCACTCTGTTCTTCCCTTTGTGGTTTTTCATTTCAGGATGTCTAAACTTGAGCGTTTGAACGCCCGTGTGGCCAAACTGCTGACTGAGGCGGTGCAGGAGGTTCTGGAGGCGGTGAAGGAGACGGTGTCCGAGTATCAGGCCAAAACTGCCAGAACGCAGAGAGAGAATGAGAGTCTGAAGAGGAGACTGCAGGAGCTTCAGGACAGGATACCCAGAGAAAGCACTCGTGGGTACAAGCGTGATTATCTTGAGGCATTACAGTTAATGTAACGTTTCCGTTCAGGTTGAAGTGATTTATTTGCAATGAGTTTTCCCTCTGGTTCTAATTTCACAGCTGTTCTACCTACAAGTGGGCCGTTACCTGAAGTTAAAGAGGACGCAGAGAATCACGAGCAGGATTTGATCCTCAGTCAGAGACATAAAGCAGATGTCATGGAGCAAAATGTGATCAAAATACACAAAGTTGATGTGAAGCGGGAGTCCAAAGAACCGGAGAGCCATGGTGATGCTCAGTCACAAGCTGAATTGGCACAGACATCAACAGAACATTGCAAACAACCATTGGAGGTGACGCATGTTATCGAGGATGCAGCGTCTGCCCACACATCACACAGTGCAAACAGGGATCCAGGTTCAGTTGCATCTAGTAATGTGTGCAGCTCTTACTCCAGCAGCAGCCTGTTTGGAGTAAACCTGGCTGCCATCAAGAGAGAATCAGACCCAACAGAGTGCACAACATCCGAGCAACCACCTACTCAAGAACAATACGCCGGATGCGTGGATTTAAGCTGCAACTCTTCTCGTCACGCCTCTGCTGAGACCCAGAGGCCGCAAGTTAGCAGCGGACTTGTCTTCGTCCATTCAAATCACACCTCGCAAAGGAGGCATGGATTTTCAAAAACCAACAGGGCTGCCTTGGATGGGAGACAGATCAGGATGGAGCACCTCAGGAGAGATGACCTCCACCTGTGTGTTGTGTGTGGAAAGACATTCAGCCGGGTCGGGAACTTGAGAATCCACCAGCGTTGTCACACAGGAGAGAAACCGTACGGCTGTGTACAGTGTGGGAGGCGATTCAGTCAGGCAGGAGACCTGAAAAAACACAAGAGGGTCCACACAGGGGAGAAACCGTACTACTGCAACCAGTGTGGGAAGAGCTTCAGTCGAGGGGAGAATCTCAAAAGACATCAGAGGATCCACATCGGAGAGACTTTGAAGATACGGCAAACATGGAGCGAGCACCAATTCTGATTACATCATTAAATCAATAGATTCAGTACAATTGCTTTTGTGGAGAAAAAGCGAGGGGGGATTTTTCATCTGTGCCCTTAGTTTAAGGAATAGTGAGCTACAGAATAAGTGACAAGGCCCTTGTAGCTCATGTGGAATTGTTATGAGGATTTACTTGATGCCAGTTGTGTGATGATTACTAGGGCTGTAGTCAACCAAAGAGAATAATGCCTACAGCTCAACCAATCGACTGGTCACAGGGAAAAACATCTTTTTATCTCTAGATGAACTAAATGCATGCACTGAGTGCACATTATCTGCTTGCCTTATTATCCTAAATCCATTATGAATCAGCATAAACGGCTCGTATTTGCATAATCGTTTTGACCTCATTATTTTAGACCGGAATGATAACAACAGAGTCAGCAAAGAATGGGCTGCACCTCCCCATGTTCAAGTCATTTCTAAAATGGAAATGAATTCTAGCAGAAAAACTATTTAAGAATTTAGCCTGTTGTTTTATATTAACTTGGTCGATTGTATGTTGAGCTGATATACAAGCTGCTGTCAGGAGATACACAGTCGTGACTCGATAATCCGATCCTAAATGTGAAACCTTCTCTTATGTCGGATAGCAAGGCTGTCGGATTGTCAAAACAGAGGTTGAGATACAAGGAGGGCTTGATGCTTGAAGGCTCATTTGTTATTAATGTTTATTGTTTATAGTTGTTATAATAACTAGTGTGTTGTTAGAACACTACGCATCGATTTCTCAACTAGGCTGAAGTGACCCAAATCCTTTTTTTTTTTTCACCTATGCGTCCTGTATCTGGTCTTTTCATGACAGTCTGAACAACACAGATCCAATTAATGATGAATGTCCGAATACTCGGCGCGGTCGGGGGGGCCACTTTACTTCCACTGAGCACGCTCGCTGCGTGTGACGTCGTCGTGTCTTCTTCTGTGCATGCGGGACACTTTTGAGTCGTATGAAGTTCACACAGCAGATCACATACAAGTCGCATTTAACTGGAAATGTGAACGAACTCACAAAAACAGATTCCACAAAAAAATCCAAATTGAGCATTAAGTCCTGCAGTGTGAACGTAGCCAATCTGTGGGATTGTTCAGTCAGATAATACACCGTTCTCCTTATTTGTGACATAAAATGTCATGTTGGAGTCGGTATCCGAGGCTGTCGGTACGTTAAGGCTGTTTTTAATGGGTTTGGTTCCTTTTTCCTAAAAACCTGTCGGATAGCAAGGTTTTCAGATTATCGAGTCACGACTGAACTCTCTTTGGCCGTCCACTTGAACAAAGTGCAGCCGGTGACTTCTGTGACACGATGTCAGTTGGTTTGGAACTAACTCTGAGCAAACGTTCAGTAAATGTTGAATTATTTAAACCCAGCAATCTCAGTCAGGTTGGACCGACTCAAAGCTGTGAAGGCGTGGGGTTGTTTACAGGTGATGAGAATTTGGTCTGATGAGAGAATATGAACCAAACAATCAACCTGGAGACTACAGTCCTAATAATTCTGCTGTTTCTTAAAGATGGAGATGCACTCATACAGAGACAGACTATGAGGATATTAATTGGTGTCTTTGCAGCATTATTTTCTCAATTTGGCCAACTGTGGAATTTAAATGAATAGATAGCTGAATCAGCAAATGAGAAAAACTACTAGGAGGTCATTTCTAATCATCTGGCAGGTAGGACTGAGTGGTTCAGACGATGGCTGGTCGACACGTCGGCATTTGATCTTCACTCGTTTTGTCCTGTTTCTACATTATTGGTCTTTCTAATGTATTTGCTAGTCGAGCTTGAAGAGGAAACTTTTTGAAAATGGCATTTGCTTTACAAATTTGTATTCGGGCGTCTCTGCTAGAATTGATTTTAGTCTCCACAAATTCATGTCTACGACGCAGGCTGAATAGTTTGGGGTGACGCTGTGTGATGTAGAGTTCCTCCTCTCTGATCACACACAGAACGCGCTTTCATGTTAAATAAGTCAAAGGTAACGGACGCTTTTTAAAACCTGAGCAGCATGATTGTCATTGAAATTGCCTGATTGCTTGATTTTCCAGACAGATTAAATACTTGCTTGTTTGTTGAATATATTTATCGTGATTTGAAAACAGAGTTGCTGAAGCAATAAATTAATTTATTATCATCCCAAATGGCTGCGTGAGTGATGTTTCAAGCAAACCGTTCCTCAGCAGGTTGGTTCACTTCATTCAAAGGCTGCTAAATATTATAGTAGATTTATTCAAGTACTGCACTTTGGCACGGTTTTGAAATACTTTACGAGAGTTTTTTAAAATTATATATATATATTACTTCTACTTCAGTACATTTCATAGAAAAATATTGTATCTTCTCCACTACTTTTATCTGATAGCGATGAGGTTGATGATTATTTATGCCTAAAAATGGAACAAGAAGATAAATGAATGTGAAATGCTGAAATGCACTGTGTCCCCACACTGTAAATAATTAATGCTTTTTTTGTAATTTATATAGCAAATTTATAGTAAATGAAAAAGCTGTTTTAGTATGTGGTTATTATATGTACATTAAACACAGTATTAGCTGTTTTCAGTCATTTACTAATTTTATACAACAAGAACACAATAATAACCACCATTAAATGACAGATTATCACTCAAAGAATTGCAATAATAAAAATAAAATACCATAAATATATGAGAATTAGTGTTAGAAATAAAAAAAAAAACTGTTTTGTGATTTAACAATAAAATCCCTTTTGTATAGAAAAAGTAGTCCGGGTACCAATCAGTATTAGAAAACAAAAAAAAGAAAAATATATTAAAAAGTAGAAATTAATGGGGGACTTGACTTACACTTTTGGCTTTAAAAATTAATTAACATGTCAATTAGTATTTTTATTTATTTATTTTTTCCCAAGTGATTAAAAAAGTTCTTATCTGTAATTACACAAAAGGGGGAAATCTGACATTTTGAGCATTTTTAATTAATTTTTTTGTTTTATTTTAATTACACTTTTTTGCAGTGTACTTGCTTTTTTTTTTTTAAACCACAACATTGAAACCTGATGACGTTGCAAAACTCTTATTTTTTTAAACAGGACACTTCTGCAAAGACAGAACCACGTAATTACACATAATTACACAATAATGCAGCAGGAACTGAAGCCACATCATCAGTCTCATTAATAATCATTATTTAGAGCATTACTGTGATCGATCAGTTGGACCGGAGCCACGGAGGTCGGCCCGGTCGGCTTTTGTTTGTTGTGTGTGTTGACGTGGAGCTGCTGCTCTCCACCAGGAAGCAGCGACACACACACACACACACACACACACACACGCCCACCGAGGACGCTGCCAGCAGCCACACACGCCACGAAAAGGTGAGTAAACAAGAACCATGTGGACGAGAGGAACCGCCCGACATCGTCATTTCTCAACTTTTTTTTTTTTTACTCGTGAAACTCGACATTGAGTCATTTTGTTGTTGTTGTTGTCGTAAAGCGGCTCAGACTGACGTTAAGACCGCTGGCGAGTTATTAATGGCGGCAGTTTGGCTCGTTTCCAGCTGAATATGATCAACAGTTACTTCCTGGTTTAAAGTTGGCGCTTTACAAGTGTTCGGTATGTGAAGGTTTCCGATCAGTCCGAGCTTCTTCAGCCTCCAGATCGTATCAACAACACCGTAAATATTAACACAACAACAACAACAACAACGTGGCTGAGGTCTGCTGTGTTCCAGGTTGTGCTTTGAGAACCCTGTGATGTTGAAATGAAGATTGATGAGAAAATTCTCACCTACTTTGAAGCTTGCAGCTCACCTGTGGACAAAGAAGGCTACCTGTACAAGAAGGTAAGAGGCTCCACACGGATCATACCCAACTCTGTTCACCTTTAAGTTCATTTACAGTCAGATGTGTTCATATACTCACATTAAAGAAGGAAAAAAAACACAGCTGTCAGTGGAATAAGGTGAAACTGACAAAAGTAATAATAAATAAAAATTTAATGAAAATCATGACATTGCTTTTGAATTGTGGTTCAACAGAAATATTGAAAAAAAATAAAGTAAGAAATCAAAATACCTGTTGACAGCTATTTTGATTTCACTGCTCATCAGCAAAGTGCTCTAATTTGTCCAGGAGTTTTTTTTAAATTATTTTTTTCAATCACAATTCAAAAGCAACATCTTATTTCACTAAATTATAATTTTGTAATTTTTTATTTATTATTACTTTTTTCAGTTTCTAGTTATTTCTGTGACTATTGTGCATTTTGCCTTTTCTTTACTGGAAGGATATGAATACATTATAGGACGACACTTGTTTTTATCCCTTTCCATATTTAAGGTTCAAGGTTCTAGGAGTCTTTATTGTCCCTGTGGGGTAATTTGCGATGCAGCCAGCAATAAAACAATGAATCCGTGCAACAGTCGCACACAAACAGCAATAAATAAAGAGACTATGATGCATAAATAAAACAGAAAGTAGATCTGCTTGTGCAGCAGAGCAATGGCAGCAGGGACAGAAGAACACTTGTGTCTGTTAGGGTTTGTACCTGCACCCTGATGGAAGCAGCAGGAACTCACAAGCCAAGGGGTGGTTCTGATCCGTAAGGATTGAACGGGCCTTGCTTAAAATTCTGATTTGATAGGGTTAGGGTTAGGGCTGACAGGTCGTTCAGGTCAATCCTTGCAATTTTGCTGCACAGTCTTAGGATACCCTGAAATCTGTATATAAGGTTTATTTTAAAGGTATATTTCAGGAGACTACTGAGAGAAAGAGTTAAAAACCTAATTTCTGTTCCATATTATCTCAAACTGATGGACTTTTTAGGTTTCGTGTTGTTTTATGTTGTGTATTTGTTGCTTTTTTTTTGTACCTGCATCAGGAACAACACACGCAAACTAACTGCTGGCTAACTCTGGTGTGATTACTTGAAGTGTGCGCTGTCCTGCAAAAATAAACAAATAACATTCAATGAATAATTATATTGAATTTTTATCGTTAGAAAAACAGATAAAATTTAGCCAGTTGTGCACCGAAAATTTAAATTGTCGACTCCTGAGTTAATCCAGATGTGGCTTTAAAGGATAAAGATCTAAAGTGACCCGACGCCCAGATGCTGGCGTGTCGGTTAGAGCCATAAACAGGCACCTGAATGTCCTCAATGCCACCATTTGTCGTCTAAGTATTAACTTCAGACAGCATGATGTGACAGGTCGTCTGCCACACGATGATCTGGAAGCTAAAATGTCCACAAGCTTCACAGAGTCCTTCAGGAAGAGAAAGACAACATTCATTAACTTTATGAACTCATCATTGATCTATAACCCCACACTCCATCTGCCCGTTATTATTTACAACATGGTGTGTACTTGGTTGTCTTGTGACGTCCATTCAGTTGTAAAGATACTTGTTTCCCCATATTATAAAGAATACATAGAATGTAGTAAAATGCTTTTTGTTCAGTATAAAAAAAGACATTTCTACAAATATGAAGGCAGAAAATGAACAAATAGGTGCATAAAATGTCACTAAAATTCAACGTTTGATGCTCAAATAATGTCCAGACTTCTGCTTGATGTGTTCCCCTTCATGTAAAAACGAAACCTACGCAGATGTTTCAAACATTGTCTCAGTAATGATCATATAAAAACCTTTCAAAATAATGCTGCAAAGTTCTTTACATGATAAAGACATATCACATTTAAATAAAATCAGATAAATAAAAGTACATCAAATAAAATACTTCGATGCCTGAATTATCTGTAATTGATTACAAAATAAAGCACAATGAAACAAATAAACAATAATCGTGGTAATAATACTTTTAATTTGTGTAGCAACTTTAAAAGCAAGAGATTACAAAATGCTTTGACAGACAACACAAAAGCAGGATATCCAGAAGTCAACATGGAAAGTTTAAAAAAAAAAAGGAGACAATAGATGCAAAAATGTAATATGTCAGCATGAGTTAAGTCACAGTTATTTATACACCACATTTAAAATAGCAGCTATGGAGCCAAAGTGCTGCCCTGTAGAGAAGTAAGACTATTACACATTTACAGTCATTTACGAATGTATTAGTGATTATGTAAATATTACCCAACTAGTTTCTACATCAAGGCTAAGACTATGCAATACTATAGATCAGTGGTTCTCAAGCTAGGGGTCAGGACCCCCATAGGGGTCCCAAGATAATTTCAGAGGGTCGCCAGATCATTGTAAAAGAAATTTAAAATAAATACATTTATCAAATAAATGTGTATTTGGGCTGTCAAAATTAAAGGTGTATACTTCTTCCTACTCCTTTTTCGGACTTGTTAACATTGTGATTTGATTATGTGGTATTATTATTATTTTTTTGCTCTTTTCAAAAAAAAAAAATTGTTTTTATTTTTCCATTAATTTGTTCGAAATAAATTCAGTTCATTCATTCATTCATTCAAAAGAAAATGAATGTAAAGAGATTAATCTGTGGAATTAACACATTCATTTTTAACGTATTAATGGATGAACAACAAAGTTATTACTCATGATATATTAATAATTCTACTTGGGGGGTCATGAAACCAAACTTATGTTATCTTGGGGGTCGTGGCTCAAAAAGTTTGAGAACCACTGCTATAAATGATATAAATTACCCTGATGAACTTAAGTGTTTAGGTCAAGAACCTACATTGATGCATTCTCAAACAAATTATCTGACTTGTTTAAAATTTTAGGTTAAAACCCAACAAATCCAAAGATTCCCAAATGAATATAAAATAAAATCTGCTTCGTTCTTTGCTGCTCTGTTTGACATTTAACCTCCTGCTTCGCTGCTTGTTTCCTCGAAGCCGTTGTGTAACAATTTGAGCACATTTCTAAATGACTCAGTAAACCACAAAGAGCTCAACTGTCGCACAGGGTGAGATAAAGACGTCGTATCAGAAGCGCTGGTTCGTGCTGAAAGGGAACCTCCTCTTCTACAAGGACCGGCACACTGACCGGGACCCGATTGGAGTGATTGTTCTGGAGGGCTGCACCGTCCAGCTGTGCGAGTCCGAGGAGCAGTTCGCCTTCTCGCTGGTGTGGAGCGAGCCGGGCCTGCGGACGTACAAGTTTGCGGCGGAGGACCAGGCCAGTCAGGAGAGCTGGATCAAAGCCCTGCTGTCGGCCAACCACAGCTACCTGTCCCTGCTGGTGATGGACATGGAGAACAAGTACAAAGGTGAGAGATAGAAAGGCAGCGGATTATTTATCTGTGTGGAGGGAAGAGAGCGACCTTTGTTCTGGAGAGCAGCTGTGAGAGGCGTTGCATCAGTGTTCACAGCCTCTAGATACCATGTACACTGTGGTACAGAGCAGAGACACGTTCTCATCTCATAATAACTGTCTGCCAGTTTGAGAAGACGCGTCACATTTTTAGACTTTATCAGAAAGGAGCTAATTAAGCTGTAGCTGTGTGAGGGCACAGCGTGGGGTTTCATGTCTAAAAGTAGTGAATAGTAATTTCCTGCTACCTCAATTTGACATCTTCTCTTGTCTGAGGATTAGTCAAAACACAAAGGCACAATTTCACCATCATGCTCGACAAAGAAAAGCTTCAGATCCTCACATTTGAATAGCTAGACGCCGCATTTAAACCAGAAAAACACATTTTTGCTCATAAAAATCAAAAACAGCTGCTGAATCAGTCAGCTAATGGATTAATGGACCTCTAACTTCTGCTCTAGTTGCAGCACGCTGGAAGGTGTAAGTGTTGTTTTCTTCTGCTGCAGAACAAAATCCAGTTTAGCAACAACACAAGCTCCAGCTTGAGAAAATGCAATCATTTCCTCTCTAGTTTAAAAAGAAGGAACGTCTTTGAGTAGAGATTGGTTTTATTGAGGGGTTATGTATGTGTAATACAGGGCTTTAGACGTCTATTGTTAAACTGTTTACTGTCATAATGAACACATGATTAAGTTATTCATTGGGTTGAACATGTTTAATATGTGACAGTGAGTCTCATTAGAGTCCACGAAGAAATCTGGCCCCCATGTGGGAACTTTGGGAAAAGAATTTAACCTGATTTGTGGTTAAACAGTAGAAACAGTGGTTTTCATCAGGAGTAAAATATCTAAATACTGATATGTTTGAGTTGTTTAATTGTAAGACGGTGCTATACGACCAGGTTGGCTGTAATTGGTCAGCCATTAATTATGGGAATGTTGATTTGATCGGACGTCTTATCACAGTGAGCCAGGCAGTTGGTGCTTTTCATTGCGCCATTGTGTCTTTTTGATTTCTTTTCTCATATTTCTTCTTAGCTTTAACCAGAATAGAACACGTGAGAAATATGATCTGTGTTTCTTCATTCTGAGCTCCTCCAGACGCCTCCTTTCTTCTCTTTAAGATACTTTTACTTGATCAGAAGATCCTCCATGAAGAGGGAACAAATTCTAAGTCACAGGACGAAAGGGGACGCATGGAAATTTATGTAAACATAATAAATAAGCAACTTTTAAAACGTCTGCCAAAACAAATGCACTGTAAGCAGCTTTATTCTCTCTGTTAATGTAACTCCAGCTGTTTGTTTATGTGTATTTTCTTCTTCCTCTCTCCTCAGATGCTTTAGGCGCATCCGCCAGGGAACCACGCAAGACTTTCACCATGCCCAATTTCAGCACAGCGCAAGTAGAATATCCGGCACCCTTTATGAACACACAAGCTGCAACTCTGTCTTCGTATCCATCGCCGGCGGTGGCAGCAGGACCCGGTCTGGGCTCCAGTCCTCTGCTTCAAGCTCCAAATGTTTCACCCAGATCAGCCAGTAAGAAATCCCCCAAACTGTGGCCCAAGAGGAGCGCTAATGTGGTGCCCATTAACGCTCCTGCTCCTGCCCGGTCCATGGGGGAGTGGTCAGCAATGTGTTTCAGCACCAAGGAGGAATTTAGCAAACTGCATGAGGACTTTGGAAAGGAAGTAAAGGAACTGATCGCTGGTTGGTCAAGGAGAGGAAATGATGGTGAAGTTGCTCAAGAAGGAAATTTAATAGATTTTGGATAAAAGAAAAAAGAAAAAAAAAGTGACGTTTACTCAGTTTCTCAGTCTTAATTTAAATAACCATGTTTGCATCACCAAGCTGTTTGTAGATATAAGTTAGAGCAATTATTGTGTAGATATATTTTTTATTCAAGAGCATACTGGTGTTTTGTTTGTTTGTTTTTTTTACTTATTGTGCCATAGATTTATCAATAAATGATCTATGAACTGCTCCACTGCTTGTTGGTCCTCATAAAAGTGACGTCATTTCCTAATGTGACACTTTGCACACAATAGACAGCAGCTGCAGAAGTGACTCCTGTGTGTTTATGTTTGTCTGCTCCAGCTAGTTCATCCGCTATAACTGGAGTAAATATGGCATCAGGATAACTAAAGTCAGGATTTAACCTGATCTTAATAACGCTCAAACACATTTTGCACTCCAATGGTGGCAGAAATGGAAAGCAAAAAGAAATAGGGACATAAAATTAGAAGGTTTTATGTTATATTAAGGCCTCCTTAATATAAAAGTGCAAACAAACAAATCTTTCCTGCTGCACTGTCTGTTTCAACACCTGCCAGCCAATTAGAACTGATCATTTTCACAGAAAAGCCAAAACAAAACACTGTGCAGAACCTCTGCTAAAATTAGCTACATATTGATTTTAAATCAGGTCCCATCTGATCAGAATAATTAAATAGAGTGTAAGACATCATCAGAAAGCTTCTGTGACCAGAAATGTCCTTTAAATACAAGTTTTTATGACATTAAACCCACTGATTTCTGATACAACGCCCTGTTATCCACTAATCAAATATTATTGATGACTTGTCTATAAACCAGTGAAATAAAATCAGAAGCGTCCTTGACTTCAAGTCAGACAAATGCACGGGGTAAAAAAAGGACAGGGCAGTTGTCTGGAGGCAAGCAGGCCAAGAAGGGCAAAGTCTGTTGAATTTTAGAAGAGAGTCAAAATGGCTGATAAAGAGAACGGTGGGGGGCAGCAGAGCTATTTCCGTCTGTACAGCTGTCTTGTTTTTATGGTCTTTGACTGGTCCTTCTCCCTCTGTCTGCCTCTCTCTCTCTTTTCACCTTCAAGCCCACAGCTTGAAGCAGTGCCTCGCCACCGTCTTTACGCTGAATCAACTTTTGTTTCCTTCGCTGCAAATTATTCTCTCTGGTTTCACTCATCAGCAAACAAATCTCAGGTCAATTAAAATCAATTAGGAAAATACATGTACATACATTTTAAATAGTCAGCAATGTTGCTCCTTTTAGAGAATTTAGGTCATATTTTGCTGCTTGAAATACCAGTGGGCCAACAAGCGAGCACAGACGCGGTATCGGTTCTCGCTGGTGCTGGATCCCAATACATAGCTCAGCTGTACAGTGGTGTGATTGATGGCAGCCTATGGAGCTCATATATGGTGTTTAGTGGGTGGGTCACTGTCCTCCTGTTCTAAAGAAACTATACTGGGAGCGTCCAGGAGGAACCTAAATTAGTGCAACCATGGTGGGAAAACTGCACATTTAGTCTAATCGTCATTTGCTGTTTTCCATCACGGATGTGAGCAACGATCACAGAGGAAGACCCTGTGATCACAGCACTGAATAGAATCTTTATTAAGTTTAATGTCATGCATGTAAACAGCTTCATATGGTGTCTAATCTGTCATGTTTTTCTTTTTCAGATCCCAATTTGTGACTCGAACACACAGTATTTCCACACAGCACTTCCTACTCTAAGTATTAAAAGTCTGTTTGCATTTCTCATTGATGCGTTGTCACTGTTTCTAGACGCCTAGTAGTCGAGTGTCATTACTGGATCCGGACCAGTATCCATCAGCCAACAACTTTCATGACTGTTTATAAACCCTGATGGCTACTACTGATCCGGTAGTAGTACGAAACGTATCATTTAGACAGGTGATGACTTCACGATATGCTATCTGCTGGCACATCGGGCCGCTCGGGGTGTTAATTAATAGAAAGCAGTGTCCAGGTCGACGGCAGGACAAGCTTCCCATCTGTGTGTGTGTGTGTGTGTGTGTGTGTGTGTATTATAATCACAGGTTGTGTTTTGTTCTCTCCATGTGGATATAAAGGTATCAAAAATAGACACAACAAAGACTCTCAGTATGTCAAGAAGAAAACAGGGAATGAGGACAGTTCAGTTTATCCCTCTTCGTGTCCTGTTTGTCCATTTGGCCATATTAGTCCACAGATTCCACCAAAGTCATTCCTATGTGTTGGCATTGAATTCACCTCATTCCAAGACTCTTGCGGCCTATTTTGGAGCATCAGTAAACCGATCCGCTCTGTCACCTCCTCGCTCCTCCCTCTTTCTCTTACTTTCCCTCAGCTCTGTTTTCCTGCCAAACCTGATGGTGCGGCTAAAGTTAGCCCCCCGCGGGCTAGTATATAAGGCCCCAAGGATTCAATGCTTACATGTCAGTCACATCGGCTTGGCGTAGGCTTCTCTTCTTGACCACCAACAACCCCACAAACTTGAGAGATGGTGAGTGTGGAAGAACAGTCTCTAGGATCTTCTCTGATGAGATGAGCGCATCACTGATACATTTGCTATCTGGATTACCAGCATCCCATGAAGTGAAAATTGCGGGAGTCTCTTAAATCAAGCCTCCCAACTCTGGATTTGGACCCAGTTTTAACTTTTATCTGCTGGCTTGAACTAAAGTTTGGCTAACACACAAACCTTATAATGGTGTGATAGCAAAATACAATATTTTGGGGGATAAATGCCTCCTAATTAAATTAATCAAAGCTTTTATGTAGTGTTCTGAATTGAATGATAGTTTAAAGATGGACAGTATTTTATTTTATTTTTTAAGGGAAAAAAAATGGAGCTCTTCACTCTAAAGTGGGGTTCGATTGGAAGATTGGCACAAGCCACCACATAGACCTGCTCACCTGTATGTTTCAGGAGAGTCTGAAGAACAATAGAGCTGTATCCATTAAATTTAGATCCTTTTCTGACCAGATATATCCAGAATCTGTGAGTTTATGTGAGGTCTATGTGCTGTGTGTTTGAAGTGTATTTTACCTTTTATCATCTCCTCAGGCACCCAAGAAGGCCAAGAGGAGGCAGCAGCAGGGTGAGGGTGGATCCTCCAATGTGTTCTCCATGTTTGAGCAGAGCCAGATCCAGGAGTACAAGGAGGTAAAATTTTTCTCCATCACATCTCAGACACTTCACGTTTTCTAGTTGTAAGATCTGAGGTCCTTTGTGGTGCTCGTGTAACTGATGACTCCACGCGTAGTTTGACCTCGGAGGTAACGCGAGAAAGCTTCCGATCAGTTTAGCTGCGTGACGGCAAGAAATGTCGCCATCAGCATGACAGGACGGTAAATCTGAGCTTTTCTGATGACAGCAGCTACCTCTCCCCTGTGCTAGCTCAGTAATTCGGCTCTGTGACTCCACTGGAATGCAGCCCAACAGCTGGTGGACGGTAATATTAATGAAAGCAGGAAAGAGGGGCTCAAAGCAGCAAGAACAAGAAAACATTCGAGATCCTACAGATCGGTTTACATTTAGGGAGGAATAAGTGCAACAAAAATGTTTATTTCCTTCCCCCAAAACATTTTTTCCCCCCAACATTTAAAGTCATCGTGCTTTGCTTAACAAGGGAATTATTGTTGCGATTGCTAAATAATAAAATCAGGATTCATTTGTGGGATTTAGTCGAGTATCCAGGTATAAATGAAAGAGAACACAATGGCTACAGTAGCTCATCTGACCCTTTATAGACCTCAGAAGGTGAAAGAACATTGGCGACAGGGTCAGAAGATTTAGTCACAAGGCAAAAGGATGACAGCTGTAATCAATACCTTCTCCTTAAATGTCGCAAGGGGCTTGTCTCACATTCCGAAACCATTTTAACACCTTAGAAAGACAAGTGGCCGACCAGCTGCCAAGTCCCAAAAGGTTCCCAATGCCATCTTTGGTTTCATTGGTTGCTACGCCCTGCTATGTGGAAGGAGTAGCGGATAACAGCCCCACATTTACACGTATACGTTGGCAGGTCATCTCACGCAAATGATTATGATTAGCAAGTCTTATGATTAAGACTTGTGAGACATGTGAGAATCTCAGTTTTCACAGTTTCCAGTAACTGTATTTTCGTTGGAGGAAGGTCTTTTGAATGTCATCCGCCTCGACCACATTCACCGACGGCACGACTTAGGTTTTGTGTTCTTTGATTAATCGCTCCTTTGTGTCTCCGGCAGGCTTTCACAATCATCGACCAGAACAGAGATGGCATCATCAGCAAGGACGACCTCAGGGACGTGCTGGCCACCATGGGTCAACTGAATGTGAAGAATGAGGAGCTGGAGGCCATGGTGAAGGAAGCCAGCGGCCCCATCAACTTCACCGTCTTCCTGACCATGTTCGGCGAGAAGCTGAAGGGTGCGTTGACACCTGGACTTAGACTAGTCAGCCCTCCCTTTTGGGTCACTTCATATCATTCATTCATCCTAATATAATTCTTGATTCTTTCTGGATCAAGACTAATTGACCTTCTTGTGCTTGTAGGTGCTGATCCCGAGGACGTCATCGTGAGCGCTTTCAAGGTCCTGGACCCCGAGGGCACTGGCGCCATCAAGAAGGAATTGTAAGGGCTTTAACCTTTACCTTATTGTCGAGCACTTTGAACTCTTTGTGGCATAATATTTAATCATTCTTGTTTACTTTTCCAGCCTTGAGGAGCTCCTGACCACCCAGTGCGACAGGTTCACCGCTGAGGAGGTGAGCTGACTGGTCTTTGTCTCATTCTGCGATTATACCCTCCTCTGTTCAGGGTTTCTAAGACTTTCCTTTTAATCCCTCCTCTGCAGATGACCAACCTGTGGGCTGCCTTCCCCCCTGATGTGGCTGGCAATGTGGACTACAAGAACATCTGCTACGTCATCACACACGGAGAGGAAAAGGAGGAGTAAATCCTTCTCTCTCAAGATCTCCACCACCGTTGAAACCAATCCTCATCAAACCATCTACTCACTCCCTATCCTACAACGCCATGGCTTCCTTGCACACACTCGCGTCCAGGCCCGCTCTTTCCACTTGCCAGTTCCACACAAAAAGACTTGTCTCCTTTATCGAGATACTCCGTAAGCGGACGGAAGGCTGTGGGGGTGTTTGTGTGTGAGTACCAACAGGGGAACATGGGATTATTTTCAATAAAAAATAATCTTGTGACACTGAAACACTCTCTCTATCTCTGTCCCTGCCTCTTGTCCCTCCTCCTTTTCCCCATCACTCATTCTGTCCTTCTTGTGTTGAGGCCAACAGTGCATGCATCATACCTACGTACAGTGTGCATGCATATGCAGTCCATCGTATACAGGTCAAAACGTTTCTTGGGTGCTGTGGTGCATGCACAGTAACTCGCTTGAAACAAGTGAGCAGTCTGACCCCGGCGGTCTGTTAGTCTCAACCTGACACAGAGTGTTTTATGGATCTCACACTTTGCTTGTATTGGAGAGGAGTGCACAGTAAAAGAGTGGGAGTACTGTACTATAATAGTTTACCTGCCCCGCCCTTTTTAATCACTCTCCCACTCTCCTGTACACAGGTCTGAACGGAAAAGTTGCAGTGAAAGGAGAGAAGCATGATTTTTTTATTTAAAAATTTGAAATCCTGTAAATAGAGAAAGAGATGGCGAAAGATGGCGAGTGGGAGGCAGGAAAGAGGAAATAAAAACATCTTTGTTTTTGACCCTTCTTCCTCCTTCTCGCTGCTGTTTCTCTCCTGTTGTTGTGACTGTGTCTGTGTCTCCACTGTAACGAATAAAGAAGAACAAATAAAATCCACTATCTTTCGTACGACGCTGTGTCTGCTGGTTTAAGTGGGAGTGTGGGTGAGAGCAGCACTGACTGGAATATGCGTATGGTGAAGCTTTATCAGGGTTTGAGTGGAGTAAGATGTAAGCTGTGGGTAAATGCTGGTCAAAACTGCTGACCTTTAATGTCTGTCCATCATCCCAACAGAGAGCAAAATCATTTCTCAATGCAACTCATGATCCTAAATATGCAGTACAGAGGGACAAAATAATAGAAACACCTAACATAACCACAATAAGTCAAACCTGCTAAGGAGAAGCACAGCGTTCTATATTCAGATCAACTGCCGCCTTTGCATTGTTGCCTTTCAAGTCCTTTACTGGTCATTACTGAGCCATAAATAAATGTGACAACATATGAATCAGTCAAATGGAATATTTAATGATGCTCTGTTGATTGAGCGATTAGCAGACGTGGGTTCACTCAGTTGTCAAGGTTGGAGGTACTTTATTTAAGGTTGTTTTATGTGGTGTCTTTTTGGGCATCCAAGTTATACATAACCTACACATACATGAACTATAATGTCACTGTTAGCAGCCTCCAGGCTTTTTAAAAGCTCATATAAAGCTGTGGTTTTAGAGGTGGTTTAGGGCTGGTGGGTTAAATTCTTCAGACACAACTTCTACAAAGACAAACATGAGCAGAGCCCATCATTTACTTTTAGATTTCAGTGGTTTACACTGTATGAGAATAAAAGTGTGACAGCAAGCCAGCTTCATGTGTACCCCATACTTGCAAAACTAATGGGTTCCCATTTGTATTTATTGCTATTTAACTCTCTGCAAACCAAACCATAGCAGATGGTTTGAAAGGTTATTGCATGTTTTTTTTAATCATCATAACCATTTATCATTGTCAGTTTTAACTAATCACATGTGACTTGCTATTCCATGGGGGAAAACAACTATATCTAACCTTAAAACTGTGATATTTCATCAAACTCATTTTATTCTATATATCTTATTTTAAAATTGGCAAAAATAAACTGCATGCACTAACTAGATTCTGTAAAAGACAAAAAAAGGTTGGGCTCCTCTTTTCAACTGTGAAGTCATCAGTAAATCAGCTGCAACCAAGAGTCACGTGACAAAAATTCAGGGGACTTTTTGGCTGAAGTGCAGGCTGTTTACACACTTTAGATTAGTGACAAATGTGGAAACCAATTAAAAAATGTAGTGCTTCTGTATGTAAAGTGAAAATATATTTTATTGGTAAAACCTGTGTACAAGTGGAAAAATGTTGTACGTATTGATTCCAGATTTTAATAATATTCAAAGAAATTTAGTTTCTTTCTTTCTTTCTGATTCATGGTATTATAACGGTGTTATAATGGACAAAAACATTCCTGAGTTCCCTCTATTTCCAGCCAGGGTTGTGCTGTTTCCAGGAAGGGTTTTCCTTCTTTCACTTAACAGATTTATGATCCATCTTGCAGGCTTTGACATTTATTTGTTTCCTTCCAGATTTTAAAGTTAAACTCGTTCACATCTAAGTAAAAAAAAAAAAAAAAAAGGTGTCTGCTGACAGTGAGGACGTTTCCAAACATACTTCAAATCAAACCAAGACAATCATAGCAGGCCACATTGTCATTTTACATCTAGAAGTGGCTCAGCGTGTTCAGCTCTGCCACAGCTGACATCTCTCTGAAGTGTCAACTAGAAGGTGTTATCATCTGGACATGTGTCATCAGTGTACTTTCCTTTGTTCTTGGGTTTCCTGGAGCTGTTGCGTAACTTTTGGACATGTTCCAGAAACCAAGAACTCCTTTCACCCTCACCAATGGCTCCTATAATAAATCCTAATAGAAGGGGTTTATTTGCTCTTTATTCTGCTACACTGTGAAAAAAAATCCTCTTTTAATCAGTTTTTAACTGTAAATTTTTTTTTAAACAATGTAGGAGTATTTTATAGAATTCCCCTGTATGGGTAAATTACAGGTGAAAACTAGTAACATTGAGGAAAAAATGTACTGATTTACACATGAACTGTTAAAAAAAAAAAAAGTAATTAATGTCCAAAATTGTAAGTCGTTCGTTTACAATGCATCACGCAACATTACAGTATTTATGCAGTTTTTTTTTTCTTTTTTTAACCGTTTTTGAACGTCACACTATTAGGGAGGAGTCCCTTATTTATAACCATCATCCTGTTCTGACTGACCCTGTAACTGGATTTGTGAAGGGATCTAACCCTAAGACACATCCATCCTCCACCAGAGGAGGGCAGATCCTCATCAGTTAATAAAAAATAAAAAATAAAAATCTCGAGGCAAAGATCATTAAAAAATCATGTCATAAAACAGAAGGGAAACAAAAGAAGGGCTCGTAGAACACTGTAGCAGTTGTGATATCAAACTAAATCCTAGTAATATAATACATAATAAAGACCTAATCATTTAACAATTATTTAACTAATAATTCATCATAATTATTATTATTTCCGGTTCCTAACGTTGATTAAAAGTCTATAAAGCGATATTTCGCAACTGAAAACACCGTTAACCAATACGAAATGTACAAAATCAATAGATCAATGCGTCACGTGACCCAGTGACGTTCAACCTGAAACAGGATGTAAAACCAACTGCGACAAAACCTGCTGCCTTCAAAGTTAAAGCTCCTAACAAGGCACTTCAAAATACCGAGACTGTATCTAACGAATAAGCAGGCAAACGAAAAGTACATTATTTTTCTCCGCTATGTGGGAAGGTCATGTTGAACTGTGATCTGTGTGCAGCTTTATAACTCGACGGTTTGTCGCTCCAAATACACGCAGACGTTGTTTTATTGTGGAGATGGCGGCAGGAGGCGCAGTGTGACAGCGGACGGTGACCAGCAGCGGCGGAACACCGGACTCTCTGACTGTAAACACTTCAGGCCCGGTTTGTCGCCACAAAGCCGGGATGGCCGTGTGCTGATGCGGACTGTGGGCTTAGTGCCGCCGTCGTCCCGCCGTGCCTTCGTGAGTCCTGACGGGCCGAGAGCCGCCGCCATGGCCGCAGCGTCGCCCCGCTGCACATCTGTCAGACTCCCCGCTCTCGCCGCTGTGGTCCTGCTCCTCATGTCGGCGACCACCGTGCAGTCCTCTCAAGGCGACAAGGAGCCGGTTTACCGAGACTGTGTGAAGCAGTGCGTCCGGACTAACTGCACCGGAGCCCGGCTACGCGGCTTCCAGTCCGCCCAGCCGCAGTACATGGCGCTGACAGGTGAGTTGCTGTCGGCCAGGTAACTTAGGCTAACTTAGCTCGCTAGCTGCACACCTCTCATCCCCCACATCCACTGAACTTACATATATCATGTTTTAACATTCTCTAAACGAACCTCATGACTTTGTAAACAGTCTCAGTGTGTTTGAGTGTCCATGCGGCGGCTTTGTGCTGATTCCTCTGCGTCTGTCATGGCTGCTGGGTGACTTTTAATCCCATATATTCTCTCATCTTTGACGTTTCTGGAAACATGTACAACAGCCGGTTCAACAGGCCGAGCGGGGTGTCACACAGCCCCATTGTGATCCCACCCTTGCCCCATTATTAACATTTGTATAGTGTGTCGATGGTGAGATTTAAATGCACAACAAGTTGGCATCTAATCAACTTGCAGAGAGGATCAGAATAAAGGCCTCTTTATCTGCAGCTATAAATACAGACAGCACAGGTTCACAGCTCCTACTGACTGTTAATGTTATTGTACATCTGAAAAACAAGTCCCTGATTTTGTTAAACCAGTTGTAACAAAATTATAACCTAACATTTTTTGTTCATTTTTATTTTTTTAAATTCATCAAGTCACTTATTGCTTTGTACACTGGACATAACAAGTAGACGTTTTGTCAGAAAGTCTATAACCATCTGTGGGAATACATAATCACATGAGAAAAATCTATTGGTGGTAAATAATCAGTAGGTTGATAATCATCATATATGAAGAAGGTCGATGTGTGAGCTCTTCTAGACAACTTCTATAGGATTGTTTTGTAAGAATGCTCAGAAAACATTGTGCACAATGTTCAGGTTAGAAGAAAGGCTGAGCAGAGATTGTATGTTTTGGTGTAACATGCAGCTCCTGAACATGAGTCAGACCATTGTGATACAGTCCATGATGCAGATTGGGCAAGATAAAGAATAAGATTTAATACATTCTGTGACAATATTTCGTTGCCCTTGAGAATAGCTTGGTAGTCTTTGTCTAGTGTACAATAAAGCTACAAGTGGACCAGAGATCAGGGATTCTGCTCATTTTCTTCCTCTCAAGTGGATAAAAATATTTTAGAATAATTCTGTGAATGCTGTAGTCAGATAAAAATCTCTATCATAAATTATTATTTTTTGCTTAAAATGACTTGTTGATAAGTCCCCTTTGCTTTACAGTAAATCAAAAAGGTTTACAGATTTATTTAATTGTTGATAAATCCTAAGACAAGCTCAACGTGACCATCTGATGTGTGTCTGCACCACCCTCAGCTCTTTTCTCTTTGTTCCCAGGTTGGACCTGCCGGGATGACTGTCGCTATCAGTGCATGTGGACCACTGTGGGCCTTTACCAGGCTGAGGGCTACAGAGTCCCTCAGTTCCACGGCAAGGTCGGTACTTCTAATAGATCACACCAAAGTTAAAAAAAAAATCTACCAAAAAAATCTCATCTTAATGACATTCCACTATTAGACATAGTTTTGAATCATAAGCTTTAGATTTATGACTTCCTGTGCTTCAATTGTGTTTCACTTGAACTACTTTGAGTTACGTCTGAAGTTACAGGTGATGCGTTTTATTTCTCTCAGTGGCCGTTTGCGCGCTTCCTGTGTTTCGAGGAGCCGGCGTCTGCGCTGGCCTCTCTGCTTAATGGCCTGGCCTGCCTTCTCATGCTGCTGCGCTATCGGAGCACGGTGCCACGCCAGAGCCCCATGTACCACACCATCAACGCCTTCTCTCTGGTGAGTTTATCCACGCGTCTCAGTGAGGTGGAGGAAACGACAACAACAAATGAATGCTCTGAAAGTCCACCGTGTCTGCTGTGACTTTACACAAGATTCACGACAAAAGTTAGCACGTTTAACAAGAGCCCGTGTTTGTTTAGGTGTCTCTCAATGCCTGGTTCTGGTCCACGGTGTTTCACACCCGGGACACCTATCTCACTGAGGTAAGGACTCATAAATACCTATAATACAACAATTCTTGTCCATTTGAGGGCAGAATAAAAGTAACAGCAAAAAGAGTCGTTGGCTGGTCAAGTTCTTCTGACTAACATGATGTTTAGCTTCTAATCTCTCACCTTCAGGCCCATTTTGGTCCAATTAGTTCTGAGAAAGTCTCAGCTTGATAGCTGGTAGCAGCTGTTTATACGGCCAGCTGGCGAAAGCTGTTGTAGCTAAATATACACATCAGCAGTCCGAAACAAAGAGCTGAGCGCAACTAAAAGCAGCCTTTTCAGATTACAGGCAGTCATGTGATTCAGTGTTAATTAAAATAAAACACCACCTCATGCAACTTTATTGTGTTCTCATGGGAGAGCCACTAAAACACCTTTGAACTGCCCGACCACCTAACGAGATGTGGGTTCTGCTGTTTCCTCTGCTAATGAGCTTAGCAAATTAGTAACATCCTAATGCAATTACTGACAAAAGGAGGGTGCAGTATATCTTTAAAGACATCCACAAATCCTTCTGTTGATCTTGACGTTGTTTTGTGTAGGTTGGAAAAGGTTTTTAAAACTTCCTCTCTTTTCAGAAAATGGACTATTTCTGTGCAACAGCCGTCATTCTTTACTCAATCTACCTGTGTTGTGTCAGGTAAGCTCCACAGCAGGTCTTCCATGTGTCCTGCTAATGATGTCGGAGAGCTCAAATCACATTCAGAGCTACTAATCACTGACTGGTTTATATTTCTGTCTGCTATTTTCAGGATACAGTTTTGATATTTACCAAACAACAAAAAACGAGCTAATATTTGCTTCAGCAGAAGTCAGTAATGTTGTCAAAGAGTCTGGGAATCTTTTAAAAATCAGCTTGAACTCTCCAAGTGTGCAAGTTCTAACACTGTCTGTTCCCTCCTTGTCCCTCTTCTCTTTGCCAGGACTTTGGGTCTGAGGCGACCTGGGGTGTCCAGCATGGTGGGAGTCCTGCTCATCTTGGCCTTTACCTCTCACGTGTCATACTTGACCTTCGTCAGTTTTGACTACGGCTACAACATGGCTGCCAACGCAACCATCGGTACAGTAAAAGCTCAGAAGTCTCATTGAAGCTCTTGTTAGGGTGGGCATTTGTGGGGAAGCTTTCCGACTGTGCTCCAGATTTTCATTTACTATTTTTATGTGGAATAGTTTGTCCAATTTCACACACAGAGCTGCTGTAGACAATGCTGAAGATCAATAAGTGGTGAGCTGCGTCAGTACACATAATAAATCTACACTTTGATCAGGGACAAGTGGGATATTTAGTTTGAAAGCACGCGTCGCTTTAGTTCTCACAGTAGCAGCCTCTCAATAACGTTTATGTAAAGCACATGGGCACTACATGTACTCCACTGTTTGTTTTGTTTTTTTAACCCTCTGAACTTAAAGAATTTTTGGGGTATTTTTTGCTCCTGTTACACTTTTACTCACTGTGGGCTCATGTTTGACTGCGATATATCTGCACTGTATGACACGGTTATAGCACGAAAAAGCAAAAACAAAAAAGCAGAAGTGGAATTTCTTTGAATATAAGTGGTAAAAAATGGTGACTCTGCATACGATAGATATTGTACTACTTGAACTTGTTCTCAAACTTGTCTCCTCTCTGCTCAAAGTAAGCACCGCCTCCAGTTCAGCTGAAAAGTCCTGAATTGTCGTCACTTTGTTGGTCACAGCGGAGTCACTCGTGGCTTTACGGTTGTTCAGAGGAATGCAGAAATTTTTGTTTTTTATTGGATCCACTTAGAGCAAAAATTTTGGCAATTTTTTAAATGAGGCATGTAGAATAAATTGATTTAGATGAAATATCAGGATTTTCAGCTTAGATTTGGTTTATTTTGCTGATTGAACTCCACATCAAAGATGAATAGTTCAAGGACCTTCAGAAATGTGAAGCTCTGATGAATTGCGTCCGTTTTGACAAATTCTGGCTCTGATGAATGGTGTAGTTTGGCAGGTTTTTTGAAAAAACGCATTTCAAACATGCTGGTGGGTTTTTGAGTTCAGAGGATTAACACCTGAATTGCAGTCATTTCTTTTTCACTGTTACTCAGCTCACATCGTTATTTTCTTGGTCTCTGAGTTCATCATCACCACTGTTTTTGTCTCTAAAGGCATGGTGAACCTCCTGTGGTGGCTGTGTTGGTGCTGGCAGAACCGGCGGACTCTACCGTACTGGTGGAAGTGTGGCCTGGTGGTGCTGCTGCTTCACGGTCTGGCTCTGCTGGAGCTGCTGGACTTCCCTCCGCTGCTCTGGATCTTAGACGCTCACGCTGTCTGGCACCTCAGCACCATCCCAGTGCACTTCCTTTTCTACAGGTTTGTCCTGCCAGTGTCTCAGAGCTAAAGGGCAGCATGTTAGGCAGTATCTGAATAGGAAATTATTTTTATGTTTGGCCTTAAACAGTCAGTTAAATGGAGGAGAAATGCGATTGCTAGATGTGCCTTTGAGAAGGGAAAACATACAGACATACGTACCTGACGGTGAATGATTCTTACTTTGTTTCATCTCCAGTTTCCTGATAGACGACAGCCTCTACTTACTAAACACAGAGAAGATGGGTGTGAAAGTGGAGTAGGAGGAGCTCATCGCCTCTTCACCACGCCTACACCCGCGCACCTCTCCGATCAGGGCAGCCGGACACCCGAAACACGGAAGTAGCTCAGCCTCCCAGATGACATGCATGACACCACTATGACTTCCATCAGAGTAGACTTTGTTTACATTTTTCGTTTTTTTAAAAATTTTGTTGTATTTATTTGAGGGTAATTTCTCTCTTTAAAAAAAAAAAGAAGAATTGTCATGATTGATGCTTGCTCTACTTTGCCTTGTACCGACTTACGTGTGTGCTACCGTTCAGTTGCTATTCATCACAAACAGCAGGACAAGATGAAGGAACAAACGTTTTGCTTTCTACCCGGTTTTCCACCTCGCGATTGGATTCGCGTCCCGTTTCTTGAGTCTTGTGCACACCTGAAATCGATTTCCCCCGAAACCCACACTTTTGACTTTTTTCTCGCCAGCCTCTTGGACGTCCCAACAAGACTTTAGCTGTGCACAAATGGCACTTTGCTGTGGCTGACAATAGATGGCACCAAATCCTTGGCCTGGGCCATCACAACATGCTCGGTCGCGGTTCAACATGTGTCGTCTGTGCCAAAAGTGGACTGGCAGAGACAGAGAGGTGCCCCTTGTGAAGAGGCCTGCCAGCTGATTGTTCTAGAGAGAGGGGGAAGGGGTTCATGTTGGAGGCCGTTCTAGCTGACTGTGTTTTTTCTCCTCTCTTTTCTCACTATCATCACACCTTTATTTTTGTGCCTCCCTTGTTTCCACCGCTGCTTTTGTTGGCGGCTCTTCGTTATCATTCTGTTTTTTTCTTCTTAATTTTCATCTCAATCATCTGCCTTAGTTGTTTTTATTTCTGTTGTTGGAACAATTTTGTGCTTTATTCTGTTTGGTTACTTGATTTTGAACTTTGGTGGGATATGCCTGATGATCATACAAGTTTAATCACCTGGATTGCCTTTTAGTGTAAGAAGTGACTGAGGTAGGGAGAATAAGCAATGCAACAGGAAGATGCAGCAGTCAGGGTGTCGTTTTTTTTGTTTTGTTTTTTTTTGTTTTTACATCAGGGGATTCTAATAAATTCTGGGGTTACATTAGGTAGTGTGAGTGAGGGAGTGAGTGTTCATGTGTTTGTTTTATTATTTTTAGATTTTGGTTGCATTTCTTGCTGCAGTATTCCCCCAAAACTCACACACCACACCAGCTGCTTTAAAGACAACCGCTCCATCATGTACAAAAAAATAATAATATTCCCTCCATGTCGGCTTTTACTCTGTATGAGCTTGTTTTTTTATTTTTTTGTTTCCCTCTCAAGAGTCGACACCAAACGTTTTGAATTCATTCCGTGCCTGTCTTCGTCCCTCACAGCTTCCCTTCCATATGTGCACTTTACGAGTGTGTGTACATTTAC
>NW_007579859.1:0-52811 GCF_000690725.1 Stegastes partitus
TGTGCACTTTGGATGCTTGTAGCTTTAGGATTTAAGTACAAATTATTTTTCTTAAATTATTCAGACAAAACTCCCACATAAACGTAATGTATTCGTGCCCATAATAGCGTTAGCTGTTCTTGCATTTGCATTCTGCAGCCTCTTGGTGAATGGCAATAAATTGTGCTTTTTATTGATGTAAATGGAAAACTAAAGATAAAATATATTTATCACAAAAGGGAACTTGGCCAACAAAATAATTGTTTGGAGGTAGATTGAGTCATGTTCAAAATGTGTTGATTTTTTGTGCTATTTTTAGACGTATACTCAGTAATAAGTTGAAAGCATTGAGTCTTGGGAAACACCTATCAGAGTAATCTGATGTTAGGCAGGGCTACTACACTGTGATACATGTACAACAGGAACTTAACCAGTATCTTTTGTTTGTTTGTTTACAAGTACTGCCATATGCTTTACACCGTCATAAAATGGAAGAGTTATTAAGGTATGATAGTATACACACTCCCCAAGCCTTTTCTCAGCAAGTGTTTTAGGGACCAAAGACAAGATAGCGAGGAAATGGGTTGTGACGTGTTAACAGGTGAAAACATTTGATCTTGAACCTTGATTACACCGACTGAGAGAATGTGCATCATGGTGCTGTGACATGGGTCATACCTTGGAACTGGTTGTTTGGAATCCCACTGAAGTTTTCCAAGTCATAGGTCAACTCAGATATGAACAGAGCTCACAGCTGTTATCTGCTTTGTCTCTACGAGGGCTGAACTTTACAAGTCCCAGAAGATAAACTCTGATCTGACAGAGTGTAAAGGAGAAACATCTGTGTGCGGGGGAAAAAAATGTGTTTTGATGTTTATCAGATTGAGGAGTTTTTAACTCGAATGGAAAAAAGGGCACTCACAGAGAACTGGCGTGCAAGTGTGCAGCTCTACAACGCACATTTACTGCTCGGTCAGAAGACAGCTGTTTTTGTCATCTTTTTATCCTCAAGCAGTAAGCAGCTGTTGTCAGCAAACAAGCTCTGATGAATACACTGTACGCTCCCGCCTAGCTCTAGACACAGGCCTAGTGACTAATTGGTGAAGAGTTTAACATCTGCTAGTTAAAGGCCCAGATATTCTTTCTGAGAGCAAATCAGAGCTACAAAGGAGAGCAAATATTGAACTTGCATTTTTCCAGCTGGCGTGAAATACAGCACTTAATGTCTAATGTCAAGTTTGTGGGTTTTAAAAATAGACTGCTGTTTGTCCTGACAACATTGAGGTGGTGATACGGTAGTAGCTGTAAATTTGTCAGCTTGTTTTCAAAGTTTTATTGACCCATAGGGGCCAAAAATCTGTCAAAGCAGCTGAGGTGTGTCCAGGAGATTGATGTGGTCGTTACTTAGCAAGTGAAATGGTTAAAAAGGGGATAGTGAAGCTAAATATCAAAAACAAGGAACAAAATCATGAGTTTACATTTCGCTGATACTGCCTGTCCTCCTTAAGGGCTACATTATCAAACATAATGATATAAGTTTTATTTTACGAGTAATTAACTGTATGAATTAGCAGTGCTCTAAAATATGTGTGATAACTTAAGTGTCAGATGCAGAGAGGCAGATGGTAGGACATTGCTTCTCAAAGCTTATTGGAGCGTAATGTTTACTACAGGCAATTATTTAACCATGCAGGAAACAACCGAAGCTAATAGGGAGGCTGAACATGATTAATCTACCAGATTATATTGTCTCATTAAGGTTGAATTAGAAATATCTCAGCTGGCAAGCTTGCAATGTCCTGTGACACCTTAGCGCTGAACAGGCCTTGTGCGTTCCACTATTAACACCAACCTGTCCGAAGTAGAGTTCTGGTTAATCATACTTAGCCTGCTGCCTTCACATGTGAACAGTAACCTAAACTTACTCAGCTCTGTCCTATCCCCTCAGGATCATCCGTTCCCTGGTTCGTCATGTCAAGTACTTCCTGGGTCTTCGGTTTGAAGTGACCGGTTGGGAGCATCTGCAGACACAGGGTCCCTACGTCATCATCTCCAACCACCAGAGCTCTCTGGATGTTTTGGGTGGGTATTGCAGTGCTTTTGTTACAAGGAAAAACTGTAACATTGATAACACTATTTCACTGGATGCACTCCTCGGGGCATACGAGGTGTGTCAGAAAAGTTCCAGGACTGGTGTCACAAAAGACATATTTTAAATCCAAACTACAAACTAGAAATTTTCCCCTTTGACGTAATCCCCCTGGAGTCCAACACACTTTCCCAGCCTTCTGTGCCACGCCGCCATGCACTCCTGGAAGGATTCTTCTGGGATCCTCTGCAGCTCCATCATCATAGCCATCTTGATGTTGTCCACGTCTTCAAAACGGGTCCCCTTGATGACCCCCTTGAGCTTGGGGAAGAGGAAACAATCCCACAGAGCCAGGTGGGGTGAGTAGGGAGGTTGCTCCAGCACGGCGAAGTTCTTCTCAGCCAGGAACTGTGGGATGCTCAGGACATTGTGAGGAGGCGGGTTGTCATGGTGAAGCAGCCACGACTTGTCCTGCCACAACTCTCGCCTCTTCTGGAGCACTGAACGAAGCAAACCCCGCAGGATCTCTTTGTAGACGTGCTGGTTGATGGTCTGAAGGGGAAAACTCCTAGTTTGTCGTTTGGGTTTGAAATTTATCTTTAGTGACACCAGTCCTGGAACTTTTCTGACACACCTGGTAAACACCCTAACTTTTGCCCTTTTGATTACACTTACAAAAGAACAGATTTGGGACACAACTCCCCCTTTTCTCTTCCCCCCCTCTCATTTTGCTGAAATCTTTCTTTATGCTTCCACACAATTAGATTTTCAGGTTGTCTGTACGTATGTCCACCTGTCTCTGCTCCAACACCTGGAGGAAACATCACCAAAATTTGCTCAAACGTTGGACTTCAGAATGAACTGACTGGAATTCGTCTAAAGATGATCACTGTGTCATCACAAAACACATTTTTTGCCAGAATTTAAGACTTCACAAACTACATTTTCTCAAAATGTCATCTCAAATATCTGACGAAGTTATGACATTTTTGCTTTGTGATCAGATCAGTGTGATCAGGACTGTTGATGACATGTCCTCGGATCGAAACAGCACCTTTTTATTCAAACCTGCATCATTTAGCTTAATGGTTTGTGCTTTGTCTATATGAGGACATTTTTATCCCCAGAAGGTCAAAAGTCAAGCCTGGACAGATGTGACACCAACATGACAGGTTGGCAGAGGCAGACATTTGCACCTGTGTAGAGAGAAAAAGTGTGTTTTTCATACAGTGGTAAACTTGTGTGTGTGTGAACACCTGAAATGACCTCTGAAGTTGGAGGAAAAAAAATCACATATAAATGACTGTTATCACTAAAACTTATGTTAGATATTTTCCAGTATTCATAGTTAAATGTCAGTGTCATTTCAGATTACATGTGAGCCTGAAACAATGTAGAGAGGTTGGGAAAGGCCTCTTGTAGTGCCTCATCTATTTTTCAGAACAGACTGAAAGATTCTGTCTATGATGAAGAATAATGCAGGATGGTTCTGGCAGCTTTGCCTCAGCGCTAGTTTTTGCTTCAGTGTTCTTTTGTTTTGTTTTGTTTTTTTTTTTTATCTTCAAATACGATCGGATTTAGCAGGGAAGAATTGTTGCACATTCTGTTCACTTCACCCTGAGGATATGGCACATTCACTTCTGGACGTTTTTGTTGGAGCAGCAGCAGTCGATGCAGGAGTCACAGATGGAAGAATTGTACCGTTAAGCTCCCACAGTGGGGATTTCTGAATCTGCACCCGAGTATATCTGTGGTGAATCTTGTCTCCCTGGCCAATAAAATGGAAAAGCTGCGACTGCTCCATGGGACTAACAAGGATTATTCACTCTCTGCTGCTTTGTGCTTCATGTAAACCTTGCTAGGTAAAAATGTTCCAGGACAGTATGCATATTAGAGTTACTAGGCAAAACAAGGACAGGCAAATTTGGCTTTTAGATGAATGGAGTTCAGATGTCAGCTGATTTTTATTCTGCTCAAACTATCTCAAGCCTGTCTGTGCCAGGTACAGCAACACATGAGTGACCTGGCAGTCGACACGGAGCACTCTGCACTCACTTGTCATGATCCTGGAGGATTTAATGGAAAGAGCTTCCGGCATGATTTAAATAAGGAGTGCTGGACCAGAAGAGGGAGTGCGCTGGACCACTGCTGGACAAATAGCCGTGGTCAGAAATGAGCCACGAGGCAAAGCTATAACTGCTGGCCTGCTGTGCATGCAGTGACTGCTGACCTGGATGAGCTCACTGACACAGTGACATGAGAAACCATCCCCTCACATTATCAACTACAAACAACTGGCTGTTGACCTGAGTGTGTTTTACTGGGAGGTTGATGAGGCATGTACGCCGCTCTGACTTAGACTACGTTCTCACGGAGTCAGCTAATTAGGAAAAACCCCCTTACACGTGATGCTGATTTGTCTTGACACTGGGTGAGGCAAAGCTCCTAAACTAAACTTCAGGTTTAACGTCTGTTACACTAAATGTGCACAGCACTCGGCTGTACTGCATCCCAGCTGCAAACCAGCTCTTTTCTCAGCTCTGTTTCAGTTTCAGAAGTAGAATCTGTTCTTCAGCAGCCTCTTTATAATATTGTTTAGTCCTGTTTCTGTGATATGTTCAGTCTTCTACAAGCATGAATGTGTGTTTAAAGACAGCTATAGTAGGAGATGCAACTTTCTGCTGATTTATTCTCCGTCATCACTCATGTTAATTGTTAATCTAGTTGATCTCACGTTCCAGCTTTTGTCTTTGACCTTTGTTTTGTCTAACAACATCCTGATCATAACCTAAGGATTTAATCCATCTTGTAGGTTTGTCAACATGGTGCATATTTGCCGTGATCAAATGTCATGCCTCCTTCTTTGCCTGACGGCAAAAAAATATGTAAATGACAACTATACTGTGGATTTCCTGGTATGCAAACACAGTATTTGTGTGCAAGATTGTCTGCGGCAGCCATGACGGAGCCAGACTACGATGTGGCCAGATCCTGTGTACGCTGGTCATCAGTCACAGTCTGGTTTGAATCAGCCACTAAACAATACAAAGGCAAACTCAAACGGACAGTCAGGACTGCTGAGGGCAGAACTGGCACCACCATCAAGAACTTAAAGACCCCATATTGTGCCCCTTTTCAGCAAAAGAAAGACATTCTCCCAGATGATTATTATTTTATTTATTTATTTTTATTTTTATTTTTTAAGCTTAAAAGAATACAAAGACGGTTATGGACTCTATAACCACTGGTTTTAAGCACTGCTCTAAACCAGGGGCCTCATTTATCATCAGTGCGTAGAAAAGGTTCTAAATTCTGTCGCACGAATAAAATTTAGAGTGTAAGTACGAAAAAATCCATATTTGTTAAACATGCGTATGTGGGTCATACGTACATCAGAAGTCATCAGTGTTGGTAAATCCCACTCGTTCTTAACCACCATGCTTGTGCACTTTCGAGACGCCTCCAATTAACTATATATGGTAACAACACACCTCTTTATGAAACATGTGAAGATTTTCCCCCTCACCGTTCATCATCAGGGCAAAGAGAGCGACAAAGAGGAACTTTTCGAAAACCAAAATTGAGGTACTTGTCAGCGAGGTTGAAGCTACCCAGAAGCTATTGTTTGGTGCGTGAAATGTTGGGATAAGCAGCAAAAGAAAAAGAAAACATTGCATGGGACAAGATAACCATCACAGTTATTCCTGTTGGGTCAGAGGAGAGAGCGCTGTGTTCTCTAGGAATGTTCGTATCCACTGATGATAAATGACGCCCCTGGACTTTATGTTGCTTCTAACTTTTTCCTCTTTAACAAACACTGGATTCACAGCCTCCTCAGTCCTTATTTATTGGTTTTAGATCTGTCTTAAAGTTTCCACTAGTCCTCCTTGTTCCTTTGCTTTACAATTTTAACAACATTAACTGGTGTGTGTGCAATCATAGTAATGGTAATGTTAGCCGCACAATAGACCAACACTAAACACCTTCCTTTTCATATGGCAACATTTCCATCAATGACAAAGAAAACCACTGGATTTTCAGCTCCTCAAATGCTGGTAGCGCATTTCACATCACACTTGCAGCCAGCAGCAGTACATTTAGTGTGCTTTTGCTTGTGACTGAGACATTTTAGAGTTTGCAGAAGCCACTCCAGAAAGTAAATAAACCTGACGGACTGCGAGGCACTTCTGAATAGCGTACCTGTTTAAAAAGCTGGAGGTGTGTTTAGTTCTGTGGGGCTTCAGGAGTGGCAGTAGTAGGCGTCTGATGATTGTCACAGCTTTCATTTTACACCTTCAAGTTTGTTAGACACACACAACGCAATAGAAATAGATTTTCACTTTAGCACAAGGTGTGTCACATCCAAACTTTAAACTCCTGCTTTTTCTTACAACAAACCCTCCTGTTTTTTGGTTGTTAAGATGGATTCCAGTGCCAGTTAGGCAACAGTCTTACTAGAAGTGGGCCAAATGTAAGATTACTGCATTCCTGCTTTGTGCTGACACGCAGATTGCTGGACAGACTGCACAATAATTTGCAACCACAGAAATGACTTCGATATTATATTTAGCAGTCTTGATTTGGCACCGAAGATCATCGAACACATTGATTACTAATTATACCAGTAAAATGTTCGCACAGGACCCAGTCTGAGATTTTAAAAAAAGCTGTTGTAGAAAGGCTTTGATTCTTCTGTTTGTGCTGTCATTTCGAACCCTTGTTAACATTCCCTCATTCCTCAATTCAGTCTTCAGGACACTAAATTAGCAGGACTATGTTTTCTCTCCATCAGTACCTGGATGGAGTGTTTTTTTAGTGCTGCTGAGTGATGAGGGCCGGCTCGAGGCCAGGATACTGACAGCAGGGAGAGAGATAGGCATCTAATTAGCATTGAGAAAACTCAGCATGAGGCTTATTTGGCGTCCAAGTTGCCATGCCAACTGCTACACCCTGTCATTAATAGCTGCACTTCTAGAGCTGATGTAATAGGAACTACAGTCCTCACCTCACCTCCACAGATAGGGCAGCAATTCAATCACTCTTTCTGATGTCGTTTTGGTTGTCTGCTCTGTTTTTTCTCAACCTGGTACAGACACATCGACTTGCTCTGCTGTTTCCCATCATTTATTTAACTGACTTTGCACCAGGAACCTGCGCGAAGGTTAATAAAACATGTCGGATTTCATAACGTTCACGTAGATAACTCCCATCAATAAAGTAACGTTTCTGTTCAAGCATTGCATCTATTACATCAGCAGACTTAATACATGATGAAATCCAGGCTTTCAGACAGCCAGACAGAGATAAGATGGCAAGGCCAAAGCTCGTCCCAGACTGTTATCCTTAAACGCCCCACGTAGTTGCCGGTGTTGTACATATTAAAGACCTCTTTAAAGGTCCCATGTGAATATGATACATTTTTATTGTATTTTGTGGTTGTTATAAAGTTGAAGTTGTAAAGTACCAGCTGTTAAAATATGAAGATGTTTACCTTTGCTAATCCTCAAGTTCCCCAACAACGAGGAAGCCTCCCAGCGTTACAAGCCAGTAAGAACTTCACCCATGTGCTACCTGACACCCAACTAACCAGAGAGGTCAAGTACAAAGCAAGTTTGACGTAGCCGGGCTTCTTTGTGTAAGTCAGCTAGACAAACACTGAAGCTCCAGTCAGAGATTACAGTTATCGCGAAGGTGGTTCAACCTTCTTTGTCAACTCAGACGTTCTGCTTCGGACTCTGTTCACATAAAAGGAGGCGTTTAATGTGTCACGTGACTCTTCTTCTGCACTGAATGAAACGATGTGCAGCTGCTTCAGTCAACATGTTGCTATAATGGAGAACAATGAGGAATATAAACATTTATGACAGTAAAAAGCGCTGCTACTGTAAATGGTGCAGGACAGACATGCTGGTAGAAAACTGTTAACATGTAAATATATAATATTTTACTGGTATAGCCGCTTATTTCCAACTAACAGCTGCACGTTAAAGTTAAACTTAGTATGTTTAAACATGATCTTGTATTGAAGAGCGTTTAGGTCTGACACTGTCTCATAATGCAGGACATAACTTTAAGTTTTGGCCAAATCAAAGTGAAATTAATGTTATTGATTGAATATTCTCTGTAATGAATCCCAGTAGAATAATCCATGTTCCAATCTGTGTTTTATCAGCGGCAGTATCAGCAGAGTAAACGGACTTGACAGCAAATCAGAGCCAAACATTAAAAAAAAACATATTTATGTGACTTCTGCATCGCCAACTAAATACATGTCTGGTTCCCATGGCAACTTGATGCATACAGTGTGCGATACTGTAGCTACACAGCTTCATTCAGTGATATTAGTAACGCACAACTCAGGAAACGGTCTGGTTAAAGGGAGACGTTCTTTCCAGACGATTTAAATCTGAAACTCTGAACATAACCTGCTCCGGACCAGGTTAGCTTCACAATGTCAGTTACCATGGAGATCTAGCTCCACAGCATCAGTTACCATGGAGATCTAGTAGGTAAAAAGTGACACTGAAAACTCTGGCTTTAAGCTCAACATACCTCGTTAACCCACTCATCTTGTTTCGTAGTTCAGCCCTCTGTAGTCATAACTGCAACGTTATCTGACAAACTCACAAAACACATGAGTTTAAAAGCAAGGTGTGCTGTGAATTTGCCAATACTTCCATGCCAGATGATCACACTAGGAGAAAGTTAGAAGTGTCTCCCAGTGTCAGCAGCTATGGGGTCCGCTGGTTTTCTCTGTGTTGTCAATCACAGTCTCAGAGAGAGTTTCCTTCCTGAAGGGGGCAGGGCCAGCAGCAGCTCATTGGTGTTCTGAACAAAACAGAACATTTAGACAGAAGCTTAAACCAGGTCTCATACCGTCAAGGTTAAATGAACTATCTTTCGTCCTTTAAAGATAATTTACTTGGTGTTTTCACCTTTTATTGGATAGTCAGAGAAAATGAGGTCAAGGTAGCAGGGGCAGAACGTCCAGTCAGGGTCCAGGTGGTATTCACCCTAACGGCTGCTAAACCACTTCTTATTCATCTTTTTGTCTCTGTCTGTCTCTCTGTCTGTCTGTCTGTCTGTAACAAATAATGATAATTCATTAATCTGACTAATGATCACAACAGTTAAAAAGACAAACGATGAAAACAAAACAATTGTTGTGCAATCAGTGACTGATAGTGTCACACTCAGCTAATCATTGATCCTTTAATTTTTGTAATGTTTTTTTTTTCCATTAGCAATGACATCAAAAGGTATAATTAAGTTTTAAATTAAATCTAATTAAATTTATCTAAGACTTTCTATAATTCCTTCTCTACCTGGATAGAAGGAGTACCTACCTTTGAGTTGATGCAGCCTCCAATAAATCCTTTTTGCTGTTTGGCTTTTTTTAGTTAATAATAAAGTTGGAATGTTTCTCAATATCTAAAGTCTTTTTTTATTAGTACCGAGAAAATTTTTGCTTGCTATTTGTTTTCATTCAAGACATTTTTAATTATCTGTGTGTACAGTGAGACATTTGTTTAAAATCATCTGTATTTTGTAAGGTTTTGTTTGGTTAGAAACATATGCTGTATGTATGCAGTTGTTCTGACTGTTTTACATGCTTTGAAATTGTGTTTCTCAGGTATGATGGAGATCTTACCAGACCGTTGCACTATGATTGCCAAGAAGGAGTTGGTCTACGCTGGCACAGTGGGCCTCATCTGCTGGCTGGGGGGCATCGTCTTCATCAACCGCAAGAAGACGAGCGATGCAAAGAGTGTCATGGCTGACGCTGCCCAAACCATGTTGGATGAGCAGGTAATCTGTTTCTTTGTCAACACTCGACATACCTCCATCCATGGTGACGGAAGAAGCTCAGTTCAATTTACTATGCTGCACTTTTTTTTCCTTTTTTTGTTCCTGCATATGTTTATCTCAAGGTTCTGTGTTCGACTTTATGGGTTTTTGTGGGATGATTTACTTTCCTCCTCTGACCTGATGTCCTTTGACCTTCACAGATTCGTCTGTGGGTGTTTCCAGAGGGAACGCGTAACCAGAGAGGCGACCTGCTGCCTTTCAAAAAAGGTGCTTTCCACCTGGCAGTGCAGGCACAAGTGAGTATTTTTTCTTTAATGTCCTTAAATTTCACCTTCTTTTTTCCTGTTCTGTATGCTCAGTAGGATAGAGGGTAAGCTGTCCTACGCTGTATCCCATCCATACATTAGAATTAAATCAGCATTAGTGAAATGCACACATTCATCCTGTTCATTCATTTGACCCTGACAGCGAGGGGCTGTGATAATACTGGCTCTATGCCAGGAAACTTCTGCCAACTTTATCTCCAAAAAGAGTGAGGGGCTTCGTATTGTGCTGCTTCTAGACACATGGGGGAGCTAGCAGCCTTATGTGGACGCAAGGCTAAATCATGATTTAACTATGTTGGCTATGTTGACGTTCATAATGACCACTATCTAAATAAATGCTTTCGAATCAGCAGACTAGTTTGCACGTTTCATACTTATTTTAAGCTTCTCTGACTTTGGTATCTATTCTATTTATCACAGCAAGTTACGAGAGGGAGGGTAGATGCAGCTCCCGATGCAAAGTGACTGCACAGTAACTCGGAGCTCAGCTTTGTGCACTTATGAGCTTTATCTCTGCATGCATGCAGGTGGGAGGTCTCTCTCCTGGAGTTGATGTTTCATAGCACACACTCAGGGTCAGACAGGTGGAATGAATTAAAAAAACATTGTCGAATGGAATCTGGCCAAAAACCGCAGCTTAGTTCACCCCAGGCAACACTGTTTTGTGTGTTTGTGTGCGTGTGTGTAGGGGTGTGTGTGTGTGTGTGTGTGCGCGTCCCTATTTTGTAACTTGCAGCAAAAGATTAATATCAGTTTTGTTCAGATATGCAGCAAGGCCAAGAGGCTACAAAAATAAAACCCTGCTGCTCCTCATCAGCAAACACATTAACATTTTCTATAGGGGCTCTACAGTTCAGAGCTTGCTAATAAGTTCCACAAATAATGTTTGGATGCTAGCAAAGGTACTCAGTTTGGTATTTTTGTGTCTGCCTGAGGTGGCAGAATAACTTCATTTGAAGTCTGGTGATCACAATCTGTGTTTGAGTTTTCCCCTTTTGGCTTTTCTTTACACTTGAGACTATTTCTGTGTGAACAGAGACTATTTCTATCTCTCTGTGGTTGCTTCTGCTGAGTTGTAGTGCAGCCTTTCCATTTGTACCCAGCCAGCCAGATTGAGTAGAAGCAGGACAGCCCCCAGGGGGAGACACGTTTGGCTCAGCCAGTCCTGCTGAAGGGCCACTCGGGGCCTCGAGAGAGCAGCTCGGCCTCTATTAGCAGTGGTGGAGGAGATGGAGATTGCTCGTGTCATGCTGGGTTCGTGTGTATGTGACAGAATGTGAGGTTGGTTTAGTCAAGCATGTTTGTCTGTGTTTCTCATCTTTTGCCTTGTTAAGAAAATGGTGAAAAGTCAAGTTTAAATGTCAGATTCCTTTGTGTTAGAATGAACAAAAATATCAATGCAGCATGCAAATGGTCGGCTGTTTGACTTAGAGAAAAAGTTAAACATGTGATTTCCTTTGCTGCGGTTTAAAAGGGTCAGCTTTAGCCAATTGTGCACAAAAAGAGCAGATGACCTTTGACTTCATCCACAGCCTAGTCAGCAGTGGCTTTAAGGGACCATGATCAGAGAGTGGGACCAGCACACAGACATCCCTTTGAGCAGTGAATACAAACATCCACCTTAAAATGCAGTTTTATTCAAATGACACAATGCCACAGATGACAAGAGACGGACCAGAGCAGGCTGTTGGCAGGCTGGATGCTGCATGTCAGTTAGGGTTGTGGCCAGTCACTGAATGTCCACAACTCTTCCATTTGTTGTCTACCAAATAGTTTCAGACAGCATGGTAGACAGACAATCTGCCACATGACCAGACCACGTGTCACAAGCCGAGCCCAAGACTGTCACGTCCAACTCGTCCATCAGTGAAATTCCTTGTGATCAGCTGCAGAGACTGCCGAAGAAATTGTTGGTGCGCACGGCCAGAGAATATCTGTTCAACCTGTTAGGAATCACCTGAGGGAAGCTGGTTTGGCAGAATGACATCATAATAATCAGCTGCAGTGGGCAACCACTGTCATTGGTTGGACACTAGCGAGATGGAGGATGGTGCTTTTCACCGATGGATCTCATTTCCAACTATGCAGAAGTTGTATTTGGCATCGTACAGGGGGAAGCTGTCCAGATGTCAACATGGTACAGAGAACGACCCGTTGGACAAAGAATACATCTGCACCTCAATGCCCAGCAACATCAAGATGAAACCTGTTTATTCGCCTCCGTCACTTGACAATTTAACAAGACAATGTGTGTGCGTCCTGGTCTCACCAGAATATGCAATGTCCTTCAGCAGTAGCTGCTGACAAAGTTTCCGTCCAACTATGGCTTGCATACTCTGTAGACATGTTACCCAACAAACATCCATGGGTTGCTCTGGACGGACATCCAAACAGGCATCGGGATGGTCATTTCCAACATAGCCTGTACTGGGTTGTTCCATAACGTCCATTCTGATGTAGAGATGCTGAGTGTTGGAACAACAAATACATGTTTATCTATGTCAAAAGAATGAATAGAAGTTATTAAAAATGCTGCGTTCATATTTTTGCTTCGTATATTAAGGCCTAGTGTGTTGTATATTTTCTTTGGCCAGCTTTCCTCTCTTCATTGCTTCCCTTCTTATGTTTCAGGTACCCATCATACCCATCGTTTTCTCCTCCTACAGCAACTTCTACCTACGGAAAGAAAAGCAGTTCAAATCGGGTAACTCAACCCTTGATTTCACATATTTCCGTACCAAGTTGTGTGCTTTTTCTTTGTGTAGGACTAATTGACATCTGTATGCTGAGACTGACGTGATGTTCAATGAGACTTCTAACAGTAAAGTTTTGTGCCTCTGCAGGGACCATCAGATTGAAGATCCTTCCAAAGATCGAGACAAAGGGAATGACGTCAGACGACGTTTCATCCCTGTCCGACAAATCCTTCAACGTGATGCGCTCTGCCTTCATGGAAATCTCTGGTTCCGTAACCCAGAGTAACGGGCCCTTAAGGCACTGAACATTTACCATACTCCCACCTCTTTTTCTGCCCCCGTCTGAGACCCATTCCTCCCCCAAGACCTCCCCGCTCTCCCCAGGTTGTCCCATTACCTGGCCAGGAAACAACATGACACAGGTTTCTTGTCATGAAATCTCTTCTTGTCTAGTTCGCCTGGTCCAGTGCGCCGCTGGCCTGGCCTGACCATACAGCACAGTCAGTCCCGACCCTCACTGTGTCTGCAGCAGCAGCACCAGCAGCAGCGCTGCTCTGCACGCCGTGAGTGGAGTGACGGACGGCAAGCCGAACAGTATGGATGTGTGTTGTTCATGCATGCCTTTTGGATGGCTCTGTCCACCTTCATCCTTGCTTTGTACTCTGGCTACGGAAAGCCTGGCTTTGTTATTGTCTTACTTTATCACCGTTTTGAACTTTCTTTGGCCTTTTCCTCCCCTTTTGTCTCCTCCTGCATTCTGTTTAGCAGATAAAGTTTGGCATTTTCTCTTTTCTGTTCATAAATGTCAGTGGATATTTATGTGTTCCTCTCATGATGCCTTGGATTTGGTTATCTTTCAGTGCTTACACACACATATTTAGAGTAGCCCATCTCCTTCCTTCCTTTGCTTTCAGTGCGTTCTCCCCTTTCTGCATTCCAGTCTCTTGCCTAAAGACAAAGCGGAGCGGGGTCTCCACCAGTGGTGGAGCGTGGAGGGCGACAGTGGTCGGCCACAGACTTCTTTAGTTCTGTTGCTATGAATTCAACTCTGTATCCATATTGGCTCTTAAACTCAATGACCAATAGCTCCATGACATACTTCATGATGTCAGAAAGCAAGGAATGCAAGGTTACAAGATACCGTGTATAACAATAGCACCCACTTGTACTGAATTAATGGACTTCTTTCAGTGTTGTGTGTTGTTGGTGTATCATCGTGCGTTCTTTCAGTTCGTCTCCAAAAGAATCGAAGTAACCGGCGTGCAGCACCGAGCAGCAAGTGTCTTCTAGCTGTGCTCTACTTTTTCTTTTTTTTTGCTATTTATTTTCACATCTGATAATCATGTCTTGTTCTTTTTTTTTTTTAAAGCAATCACATGTTTTTGCTCCTCAGAAAGAACTCATAAGTGAACCTATTTAAGATGTGTCAAAAACAGGTGACTTCATAAAGTGCAATGTCCAAGCATTACTGTTCCAAAGTGCGAGCTACCTGCTGTGCCATGACAAAGATTTTTTTTGGGAAGTTTCCAACGTCAGCCCATTGTTATCTCGCTATGACCTGCTTAATCAGTGATTCACTGATCGATTATTCTTTACTCGTGATATATTGTCGCCTTTACCAATGATACCAGGCTGTAAGGAGAAGGGTAAAACTTGTGTAGAATTCTGAAATTATTTAGCTCTCACGCTTTTTTTTTAATTATTATTTTTTTTTGTAAATTTGATCTGGTTTTATATGTTTTGATTAACTGGAAGAGTTACTAATTACTAACAAACCTGACAAATTACATCTAAGGAGAATTTATTAACTTAAAGTGCATTTTGTTGATTGGCTATGTGAAGGCTTGTCCCTGAATTTTAATAATATGAAAGTGAACAATGTTCTAGTTGTGATTCAGTTATGACTTAACCTCGTAGGAGAATATTAGATTATTTAAAAAAAGTGTTTTGGCCTTAAGTTTGATTGGTTGTTGTCGTTGCACTTTGAATTATTCGACAAGTTTGCTTATAACTGATTTATGTTTTGTAATACGTACTGACGATAACTTCTAACCTCGTAGAACTGACTGAACTGTTTTATTTGCTTTACATCCAGGTCTTAATTTTCACATCGCTCCACTGCCTTTACACTGTCTGCAGAATCGCTTGTTTCGCCCATCAAACACCATCTGAGAATGTACTGCAGCATTCAGGATATTTGTTTGCTCTTAACTGAAATCCATTATTTTGTTTCTCCAAAGTAAAAGTGGGATTTTTTTTTTCTTGCATTGCATACAAATCCAGGAAATGTATTTATTTGAGTGTAAAATGTTAAATTTAGACTGACTTGCTGTGCACACAGACTTCCTGAGGATCTCCTGTGAATGGATCTGTCTATACTTCGGTACTCAGCCTGTACACTGCTGTTCATAGTTGAGTGAAACAGTAGTTTTAGTGATAACTGCTGTATGTACTTGTGAAAGTCAGGATTTCACTTATGTTAAGGCCAGTGTGGAATATATGCCCCTACTAACTAATAACTCATCCAATTCTTTTTTTTTTTTTTCCCTAGTTTAAATATATTTATTGACTTTTTCTTGTCTGTAACAGCGGATTTTACCTTTGCAGCAAGTGGTTCGAATGTTAAAAAGCACTCTACCAAATTGGTATCTTCCAAAATATAAACTGTACCCTATACATTTTGTTAATGGAGTGTTTCACCCATTGATTCTCTGTTCATTTCTCAGTTATTTTGTAATACAAATGTGTGATTTGTAAGCTTTGTGTCACGAGCTTAAACCGGTGACTGACAGGCTCTGCAAAACAACCCTGCCGACGTTCGATTTTTTGTTTTGTTTTTTTGTTTTTTTCTTTTGGCAGTTGTTTACGATCTAATATGTAAGATATTGGAAAAGATTCAAAGTATTCTCAACCTTATTAAAAGCACTTTTCATGCTGAGATTGGGTGGGGAAAAAAATAAAATGGATTTTTCTCTGATTTTCACCAAAGCTATTAAAGTGTAATTTAGGTGGATATGAGAAACAGAGCTGACATCCTGCAGAGCCTTGTGAGTGAGTGAGTGTGTGAGAGAGAGTGTGCGAGTGGGTGTGTGAGAGTGTGTGTGGTCCTTTATTGTATGTGTGTGTAAATAAGCACACATGGTATAGACGCCCATTATAGTATCTGGTTAATATTGATGATGTAGTGTTCTTGATTTCACCTATTCTGGGTAAATGTGAATGCCTTGCAAAAGAATAAATAAAAATCCATTCTTTTTTTTTTTTTCTTAAGTGGTTGTGCACTGAAATGCCTGTTTTGCCTTCCTATGCGATTTTATTTTAAAAATCAGTGGTGGAAAGTTGATTTACTCAAGTACTATTTGGAAATACAGTCTTTAGCTAAGTAGTTCTCTTTTCTTCCACTTCACTATAGTTATAATTCACTACATTCCTCAGAGAAACATTTCTACTCCACTACATTTCTGTGATCGCTTGTTTGTAGATTAACATTTTGCATTGTGAAAACAATCCAATGGTCTTCATCTTATCAACTAACTTATGTCGATTACGTGAAAGTCTTAACACAAGGCAGAGCAGCCTGTAATTGCTTTGTCATGACCGCAAAGAGGTTTATGAATTTTTTAGATGATGTTTTTCTTTATTATAAAGAAATTATATTTATTTAAAGAATCCATCCATCCATCCATCATCTATACACCGCTTAATCCTCACTAGGGCCGTGGGGGGCTGGAGTCTATCCCAGCTGACTTAGGGTGAAGGCAGGGGACACCCTGGACAGGTCACCAGTCTATCACAGGGCTACACTTAGAGACAGACAACCAAGCACACTCACATTCACACCTACGGACAATTTAGAATCACCAATTAACCTCAACATGTTTGAGGAGAGAACCCACACTACACGGGGAGAACATGCAAACTCCACGCAGAAAGATCCCAGGTGTCCTCATCAGGACACGAACTGGCGACTGTTTTGCTGCGAGGCAACAGTGCTACCAACTGTGTCACCAAGAATGAGAATGAAGAATGAAAAAGATTAATAATTCTATAAAACAGGGTCAGTTAATCGGCTGAGATTAAGATGCTCTTTGTATGTTACTACATAGGGGATAAAAATCCTGTATGTATGTATTAAAACGCTCTGGGAGGGGCTCTTCTGCGTAATGCGTGTACTTTTGACTCTTGGTGTATTTTTACTGTGCAGTACTAATACTTCTACTGATCTGACAGCTCTTAATGCTTCTGTCACTGATTACAGTATTTACTTTACACTTAAACAGCCATAACATTAAAACTAGATTAGGAGGCCGAGTTGACATTTTGAGCTCTTGGTCGTTTTCCTCGAGGTGTTCCAGAGCAGTTTTTGCTGTGTGATGGGACATACTGTTCTGCTGGGGGAGTCTAGGGGGTGTGGTTGGTCTGCAGTGGCTGGTATGTGTCAGAATAACATCCACATGAATGTCAGAATCCAAGGTTTCCCAGCAGAACGTTGCACGTTATCGGTTTTCATGTTGTGGCTGTTGGGTGTCAACAGGTTTGTGGTACCAGCTCAATGAAGAGTTTGTGCTTTCTTATATCAACATTGTGGATGAAATAATGTATTTTCACACATCATTCAGTAATCCAGTCATAACAGGGAGCACACACAGTGTTTCTGATGAAGACTTTTTATTACAAAAGTTACAAAACTAGGTAAAAATGTTGATTGGAGCACTGAGAAATAACTACAAGATGATCATAATTTAAATAGATAAATACAGATGTCCACATCTGCCCTGGAACGGGTTGGGGCTCTGATAGAGGACACAGCTGCACTGATGTAAAACAAACACAGAAACTTTAAGTGGCTAGTTTGACCTTTGACCCTCAAGGAGGTTTTGGTTTAGATTGTTGCGGGGCTGATGTCATGGTGAAACTCGCCTCGCTGCAGGTACTGTTACAAAATCAAGGAATTTGACAGCGATTCAACGCGAAAAGCAAATGAACCTGTCGGGAGTAGTGAAAATCACACATGATTTGTGCGGCGATTGCGTCACAGCATTGTTGAGGACTGAGGCTGCCTTCTGCCGGCCGCTCCGACAAACACCGCCGGCCGTCTGGCACGTACAAGTCTGTCAGGTCGGTGTCATTATTAGCTTGATGGGAGGCATCTTGAAATAATGACTGCCGTGTTCAGCGCTTAATTCTCCTGACAAGAACCTACAAAGGAGAAGATAGAAAGAGTTACTGCAATGTATTCCCTCCTATAGGCAGCTTGTACTGTGATATGAGTGGAAAGCAGTGATATCCCAGTGTTGTGACTCCAGGAGTAGCAATAGGTTGCATCACCTCCACTGTATTCCAGACTAAAGGGAGCATTTTTAAATAAAATAATAATAAATATGAAGGTTTTTTTAATAGAGTTTGGGTTTGTAAAGTATCTAATAATCTAATAAAACCAAATTTGATAACGCTTATTGCATAATAAAACTTTGGTAATGTAATAAACGGAATCCAACAAGGAGTTTCCAGCACAGGATTGTATGCTTGCAAATTACAAGAAGGCCGATAAAATGAGACCTGATAAGCAGCACTGTAATAAACACACTTAAGAGGTGTGAAACATAGAATCATTTATATGCAATGAATTTGGAGCGGTGCCTACAAAACTTCCTTAATGTGTAATAATGGTGATGAACATGCTCTGAAATGGGTAGAAACGGTAAAAAAAAACAAGCCTTGTTTGAGAGAAGTCTTTTTTTTTTACACTCCTCAGGTTCATACTATTAACCCTTTAACGCAAACTGTATCATGTTTGATAGGTGAGTTCTTGAGACCTCATCAGTGTGGTATTTTCTTCAGGGAAAACCTGATGTATACAATCAGACACATGCAGTGTACGGATGATCCACAACAGATCGTAATTCATGCACCAGAAATGCAGAACGTAGCAAAAATTACAAAAATTAAAACTCATATATGTACATTTATTTTTTAATTTTTAAAAATTTGTCAGAGGGTTCAATAAATACTCCCATTTCAAAAAATGTGAATTCTCGGGCAATTACTTCAGGCTTTACAGGGTTAATCTGTTGCACTAATTAAGCATTAAGTATCCCGCAGAGTCTCTGAAGCCGCAGCACAAGTGACTGCAGTCCTGAATGAGATCACAATTTATGATAAAACACGCTGTAAAAAGCCTCTTGTGCAAGCACAGTTGCACTGCAGCAATAAAGAGCTTTCAATGAGCACAGCGGAGAGTGCTTACGTTGAACTAAGGAGTGGTATGTGTGACTCTTGATTCACACGTTATCTAAAATGTCTCAGCAGCCATTACAGAGAATGCCACACAACTTTGCACAAATACTCCTGGTCTCAAGAGGATGAACCCTAGCAGCTTTGGTGATCAAATGACTTTTCCTTTAGCACCACAATAAGGTTGATATTTTTCATTTTTGGTGACACTTAAGTGTTGGGGGGGGAGTAACGGGGAAGTTCAAAACAACCGGCCACCCCCAAGAAGAAATAAAATAAACTTGGTGAACCTAACTTTCTTTGTACAAAGCTTTGGTTGATGCCCAAAGTCTTGCAAAACTAATGTCATTACCATCAGCCTCAGCTGTACTTTGACCTAAGTTTTGTTATCTTATCTTTGATGTCTTAATTATGTTAACATTTAAAAGCAAATATGTCATTTCATTCAGTTCGTTTGTACTTTGATTGTACAACTCAGCGTCTTATGTCACAGCCAAAGAGGTTATTGGGTTTCATGCAAAAGATTTTATTATGTTATTGGATTTTTATTAATATGGGCTTTAATGCGTTTCAATTGTATTAAATTATGGATCATTGCTATTTGAGCTTTTAAATGGCCTCTGATCTTTTGGAAGAATCCTGCCTTCCTGGGAAACACAGTTCCCATGGTGTTTAGCTACATATTGGCTTTTCCCCTCCTCTAAGCGCAATGTTTTCAACCATCAAAGGTCAGCCTGTGGTCGCTCACATGTGCCGAGGCGCTCCTCCAAAAAGCCAATCTGCTCGCTGAGGGAGTCGATGCGGTCGAGCTGCTGGAAGGAGTGGGATAGTAAGGTGGTTTTCTCTGACAAGCCTTCGTCCAGCGACAGCGGGAAGAAGCTGCTGAAGGGTTCCAAGACCAACTGCAACTTCTAAACAGATGGAGAAACACGAGGGGAAATTAGGAAGAAAGAATAAAGCTCCAGAAATGGACCATTAATCACCTCGTAAACAAAAATGATTATACTTTTATTTGCTCTTTATGCTCGTTGCACTAAACACAAGCAGGAATTTAATAAAAACCTATAAAAAATGTTAAAAAGCCACTTTGTAGGTCTGGCATTTCAAAGAATCTTGGGTTCGGGGATTAAACGGCAAGTGGGGTTTTATATTGTGCCCGTATGTAAGGATCAGAGGTGTTCCTGCGGAGCGAGACTGGGAGGTATCAGGGTAGGGGGCTTTTATTTTATGTGTGAGCGTTTCAAACATGTGTTCACGACTTTACCTTTTCCAGGAGCTCCACTCTGTTCCTCAGGCTCTGTACCTCCTCTGTCACGTTCTCCGCCAGGCCAAACCTTCCACCTGGAGAAACCACACGAACATGGACGTATATATCAGCACACCAGTGAGTTTCTGTAGACTAATAGAGGAAGGGTGGAAAGAAGGAGTAATTCGTAGATCAAACATGAGAAAGCTGCGTGTTTAATCCTCTCAGATCTAAAGTTTATATTGCAGAAGATTCCTGGGAGCATCCTGCCTTCATCAATCCCTCTCCTCGAGTGATTCATGACCGCTGGAGCTAAACTACGAACCAGGAGAAGGACCGCAGAGCTGCAGGGAGACCGGGGGAATGTAGGGCACAGGGGAGGGGGACTGTAGATATGGGAACGGCTGAAAAAGCCGATACACAAGCTGAAAGAGAGGTCTCCAGAAATAGACAGGCAAAACATTCAACGCTCCTGTGAACGAGAATTGGCTACGAGGAAATGTGTCTGGCCGCCTCCACCCAGGGGGAATGTCCCCAGCGCAGGCAGCTCGAGATGCAAAAAGTTAGGAACCCCCTTTGCTCTCTGGTTGCGCTTCTGCAGACAGACCGAGAGAGGTTCAATCTCTCCCAGATGTGGTCCATTACTGAGACAAGAGTGAGTTGAGAAACAGGGTGAGGAGGAGGAGGAGGAGGAGGAGCGGGAGGAAAAGCGAGGGGGAGATGGCGATGACCCCCAGCAGACAGGGTTGATGGAGCTGGAATGAGAACACAAGTGTTGGCCAAGAACGAGTGAAAAAACGGGGAGGTGGGAGGGTGTAGAGACTGAAATGCAGAAATGTGGTCCAAGAGTTTTGGCAGAGTGAGAGCGATGGTCTACTTTTTGAACACTTCAACCTGCATTTATAATTATAATCTCCATCAACATCCCTCAAACGCGTGCATACGTACAGATAAGCGACTACAATCTCAAACAAAAATGTCTTGCAAAAACATAATCATTTTTGCATCTGAGAGCTGAGCAGTGAAAATGAGCACATTCCTATAAATAACCTTTTGCGGCTTCAATAAAGTACAAAGATATGTCACATTTTGGCTTTTCTTTGGGAGTTTTTCCTGTCTTTTTTTTTTTTTGTTGTTGCTGACTCAGCAATTCAACAAGACAACACGTAGCGTTGTGAAGGTCAACGGTCTCCCTACAGCCGAGAAGCTTTAGTTTGTGTGAGTTTGGTCTTTCTTGTTCACAGAAACTGTGATAAATAGAAAAGGGGGTTTTGGAACAGAGCCTGAGAAATTTGGCGATTTCATATTTACATAGAAATATTTCTCTTCCTGACAGTAAAGGAGACAGTGTCCTGTTTTGGATTTCTACAGTTTTGTGACTCACAAAAATTTCTCAAGGCTGGAAAAAGTAACGGTAAGCCTTCTTCAAGGTTTCATGTTGCTGAAATTCCCAAAAGAACAAAACTGCTGGCACGGAATAGGTATTAAAAGAAATATCTTGAGGTCAGCTATCACATTTGTAGACATGGAGGGGGGGTTGTATTATTTCGTTGCTAAGATACAGGAAGCACAGATGAATGAAAATAGACTTTTTCTTGGTAAGAGACAACATTGCAACATTTCGATGGAACCCAATGGAGTGTGTGGTATAAAAATATGTCTGTATTAGCACGGGAGCTCTATTAGAGGCAGATGTTTGCTTTACTTGCAGGACTCATAGGAGTCAACTGAGTCATTATCAAAGTCCAACTGGTCCCAGTCTCACCACATGGGACCAGACCACAAGAAATCTGTCTGGAGTCGGCACCAGTCGCAGTGCATTATTACTCACGGTACGAGTTGAGAGTGGCATAGCGCGTACCAAAAGTAATAATGGACCGCGAAGCTGGCCATGTTTCTTTCTTCTGTCCAGACACTTTGCTGCTGTGGAACACAAAATTACACTGTGTGAACCCACGCACACTCTCCTATCCTACCCGCATCAGTGTGACCACCCACTGCTGCCTGGCTGGTCTGCGAGGGAGCAGGAGGAGTGGCAGGAAGAGAAGGAGGAGGAGGAAGGCTTTGACAGGAGCGGCCGTCTTCAGCGAGCCTGAAGCCGTCTCTGCATGCACATCGATAGCTGCCAGCTGTGTTCACGCACTGCTGGCTGCATGGATGCTGCTCGCCGCACTCATCGACATCTGACAGACAAGAAAGACAAGAATGTGTAAATGCGCACAAAGAGGTTTGTGTTCGGCTGTGCAGGTAAACGTTTGTGTGTGTACCTGTTTGGCACTGGCGTCCCGTCCAGCCGAGACGACAAGCACACTGGTTGGGTCTTAAGCAGGTTCCTCCGTTCAGACAGGGTTGTCCACACACAGCTATGAGAGATATTTAAAGGGTTAGTTTGATAGATAGATCATATGAAGCTACTGTCAGGAGATGGCTAGATTAGCTTAGCATAAAAGTTGGAAACAAGGTGATGTCGCTAGCATGGCTATCTAACATCTGCCTAGCGAAGCCCTGGAGCTCTCTAATGATCTACTTAAGTCCTCTGAGTTGTGATTTGGGGAGACAAGGTTTTTCACCTTCTGGCCAAGAGATGGAACTCTTAAACAGAGAAGCTTTCAAATGTTAAAGTAGCTCATTTTGGAAAACACATTTATTTTAGCATGCTATATCCCCTTTTTTCTTTTTTTTAAATCTCCCAGACCATTCTCCACAGCACTATGTCAGCACTGGAGAATGGTCTGGCTGCACCTCAACATCATTCTGCTATCGGTAGGAAAAATGCACTGGCTTATTGGTATTTCTTTAAAACAATTGCAGTCATTTTCAGCAGTGCTAAGCCCAGGATGTAGCAGTGGTGCCCCTGAAAAATAGTGATGATGGGGAAACGTCTTGGTAGAACATTTGAATGCGGGGAAACAAGCTATGTCAAGCTTGAAATGGCTAATTCACTGAAGTGGGCCTGCCTTGTGGCATGATCCAAATATGAGGTTCATGCTCAGAGGTTGTTTCTTGCAACAAAGGGGATTTTGAAACAAGTCGAACGCAGATAGTAGAAGGAGAGGCGTAAATGTGGATTGGAAGTGGCAGGCTTATACCTGAAGTCCACATCCAGTGAGTCAGGCTACATTTGTAGCAACAGTACGAATGTAAAAATAAAAAGGGATTTATGTGCTATATAATATTTCTTGACTGAATTCCATGGTAGCCTGGTCTTTATGCTAAGCTACGATTGCTGTCTCTGGAGGCTAATCACACACGTACACACACAGGAGTGGTCTTCTCACCTAACTCTCAGCAAGAAAACATATAAGTATGCTTTCCAAAATGTTCACCTTTTACTTTTACATTAAAGCTCTTCCACTGAGCGGGTGCAGGGAACCCTTACACCCATCACAAGTCTCTTAAAAGTTACCTTGGTTGCAGTTGTGAGAGTGAAATCTCCGCCAGCCCGGGCAGCACTCTGCATAGAACTGTGAAGGCGACGCTGCTCTGCTCACCTGCCGGTACGCCACCATGTATGTGGTCCTGTGGAGAGAAACACCGTTAAGGACCCCTGGTCATTCACGCTGCCCTCACGTGTTTGGTTGAGCCTGTCGAGCCTTTTTCCATGTTCTGTCAGACCGATGAAAGAACAGGAATTCGGTGGAATACTGGAGCGCTCGCTTCCAAGAGTGTGTCGGAGATGAGAGAGGGATGGAGGGAGGGCATATGGGGCAGGGGATCACATCTAAAATCTGAGATTTCGCTGCAGCCTGCTGAGTGTGTGGTATGTTTAGTTTGTAGATACGGAGCGATAAACTCAGGCAAAAGCTAAAAACAAAGTGCCACTGACCCGTGATGTGTTTTCTTAAAACAAAATGAACAAATAATTTCCCAGGCCTGTAATTATCTAAGGTCTGCCCACATAACGAGGATGAAAATATCCAAAAATGAAACTAAATTTTACTTTAGGAGAGAGGATTTAAAATAGATTAAAATGGGGGGGAATGTAAAAGGAGGTGGGGTGGAGGACTAGAAAGTATCAGAGCTGGAGAGAGATTGAGAGCGTATAAGTATGGAGGGAGACAGAGTCCAAAATAAACACGACCGTGGTCTCTGTGGGCTAGCACTTCATTTCCCGTAGTTACACAAAGTATTCGATATTTAGATTCCACCCAAATATGTGCCACCATGACCCAGTTCTGTGCAATATGTGTACTTATGTGTGCGTGTGTGGAAGAAAGTCTAGATCTATTCATGACTTCGCTCCTCATCCTTTCCCTTCCTGAACACGTCAAGCATTGTTTACATGTTAATCAAATAAACAGCACGAGATGGCTTAATTAGAGCGCTGTTTGACACTGTGAGGCCTGAGCTCTGTTGTGCAAATGCTTGGCTGCCGGTTCAGCTGGTTCTCGCCCAACAAAAGTCGAGAACGTATGATTTGTGTTGTTATTTGTGTGTGTGTGTTTAGCAATCGGAAGGACTGGGAGAGCGCGTCTTACTTGTATGTGCTGCAGAAGCGATGGCCCTGACACAGGGTGATGAAGGGCTTGTGCACCGGCTGGACGTATGACTCCGTTGCCAGGACAACGCTGTGACGGAGGTCTCGGCCACACACCCTCCTCCTGCAAAAAGAGATCAAACGCTTTATCTTCATGTGCACCAGAAGCTGAACTGGTTTTGCAGGAGAAGTTTTTTTTTTTTTTTTTCACAGGTTGTGAGTCACAGTTGGAGATATTTCGAGCCCTAAGTGGCTCCAGATTAGAGCCTGACTGACCGTGTAATCACTCCTCAATGTGTCAGAGTAAAGACTTGATCTTTGGCCTCTTTGTCTCCACTTGACCTTTTCATTTGGCTGTTCAGTTTATTTTCCAAACCAACTGAGAGTGACAAGACGAGGCTGCCCGTGCTGGTGTGCGTACAGGGCCTGAGAGAGGACACTTTTCCAATTTGTACATATTCACAGTGGCTGAAAATGTCAAGTCGGGTGAAGACGTCGCTAAAACAAACGGGTCTGAGTGACAGATGTGTAAGCTGGGGTCACCGCAAAGCTGTCGACCGAAATGACAGGCCATAATAAACACAGGAAGGGCACTGAGTGAGCCGTTACCCGTGGTGAGCGAAGAACTGGGGAGTGCCCATCACATGAAGGATGAAGAGGGAGGAGGAAAGAAGCAGCGTCTGGTACATCGTCTTCCTCTTTCCCACGTTCCCTCGCTGGGTCTCTCACACTCGTCTCTGTGCCAGTCGGAGGGGAGAGGAGGGGAGGAGGGGGCTGTGGATCGTAGCCAAAGTCTCCTCACGCTGATACGTACGTTTTCCCTCCGGAGGACGACTCCAGCTACCTGTGAGGAGAGCAGATATGAGATGTATTAAAGCAAAAAAATTCAGCCGTGTGTGTGGGTTTTTTTGTTCATCACGAGCTACAAATTGAGGTGAACAAGAGGATAAATTCCACAAGTTTAAACTTGAATGGAATACACATCATTCCTCCGCAGCCTCGGGTCAAAGCTTTGAAGAAACAGACCACAAGGGGGATGGACTGTCAGTGTCAGCTGTGTCCCGTCTCTGAGAGCAGAGCATGCGGCGCTTTTTCCAAAGCTTCAGAGCTCATTTAATCTGGCAAGGAACTGTTAACCGCTGCGTGTCTATAGGAGCTCTGTCATTTAGGACAATTAGCAGCTGATGAAGGGACGCAGAGGATAAAGGGTGAGAAACAGCAGACCCAAAGATTCAAGAGCTGGAAGTCAAACTTACTGGAACTTGCAAAGTGGAGATGCCCTTTTCTTGTCTTTAATTAAAATGTCAGTAAACAACTAGATTACATGATGGTTTGGTTTTACGTAGGTTTATTGTTGGATTGTTATTTTTAAAGGTTACCATAATCAATACTTTTAACATTCCTACACTTTATTGTTCTCATGTATTGAGCGGATTTCCCTGGTGAGCCACTTTAAAAAGTTGTGAAAACAGTGCAGCGCGATGGTGATGTCTTTTATGAGCAGCAGTAAAAATCTGACGTGTATTATTTGTGCTTTAAACCCCAGGGTTAGTTTGTTTACACGAAATTTTGATTTGTGTGCCTTGAGTGTAAGCATAGGCCTTGGACTGGATCACTTGTTGCTAGAAGTTGGTGTCTGGATGCATCCATAGGCACATGTGGACTGTGATGCATCACATCCACCTACATGCTGCATCTACAGCTCTGAGTTCTCGCAGTGAAACCAGGCCGAACACTCACTGGCCTGCACCTGCATGGACAAAGAGCTCTCATTTCACAGCAATGTGCACACATCCCTTCACACCATATTAGATTATTGCATACTGTACAGGATTAAAGCAAAGTTCGAGACAGTCAGAGTGCATGACAGTCAGCTTGGACCCGCTCCTGCCTCAGATGCTCGCCTACGGGCGTGTTTTAACAGAGCAGATACTAAACCCTGGGGAAATCTCTAACAGCGCATTAAAGCCAGCCGGGTGTGATGGCAGGTTACGGGACTGTAGCCTGCTGGAGAGTCCTCAGTCGTGCTGGAGGTGATGCTAAGCCTCGGATGACAGCTTTGCATGTCTCTCTGATCCCCTGCTGGCTGTGCGCCCGGAGACACGACACGCACATCTAGAGCCTGCGTTCATTCACAAATCACTGTGGCGAGCTGGACCGGCGCAGCAGGGGGCCACTTTGAAGACTGTGTGTGTGTCTGTGTGTGTGTGTGTGTGTGTGTGTGTGTGCAACAATCAAGCATCATCACATAAAGTTGCTGCAGGGAGAGAAGGCTTGTCCAAGAAGTTATTATCAGTTGGGAGTGACATGGCACGGATTCACTGAATGGATATATATTTTTTTAATGATGGTGATGTTATGGAAGACTATTAAAAACATTAAAAACTCTTCTCTTTTTTTTACCTTTGGGGTTTATAAAGCACAACATTGTTAACAACCCAGTTAACCTATGATGCATGGATTAATTATGGGAGGGTTCCTCACAGTATTCCCTGCGGAGCTCATTTTGGTTTAAACGAAATGCAATTTCAAACAAAAGGACGTTTAAATTCAAGATGATCAGATCACAGGGTTCAAGGAGGGGAATTTTCTGGCCTGCTTGTCACCTCATCGGATACTCTGGTCATGAGGGGGCGCTGTTTTACAGCACATTATGCGCATAATGCGCGGAGCTCAGCGCTGGTTAAAACCATCATCCCTCACATCTTTCCGTCTCCGAAACATTCTCACATTAAACTGAAGACTCCACAGTAGCAGAAGAAATAAAAGAAAACATTCCTACAGTAAAAAAGAACAGGCAGGGATGCTGGACACGCGCGCACAAGCCGATAACTACCGAACCAAAACTCCAGGGCGCATGCATGGATACGAAAAATAATCACAAACCGTGCAATGAATAACCAGCTTTCCTAAGATTACTCCGGTCCTACACTGCAGGAGGAGAGCCGCGAGCAAAGTACGTCCCCGTTTATATTCCGCTGCTGAGGTGAAGGTCCAGGGATAAAACTCCGCTACTAGTCAGGTTTGTCCTGGAGCTCAGACTGTCAGAGCGCATGGGGGGTGATGGTAGGACCTCCTCCCACTCCTCCAGCTGGGTGTCCCGCGGCTCCCACTGGGGGGACCCGCGTGTGACGTCACAGGCCGGGCTCCACAGCTTCCCTCATTCATAACCCGGTGGTGCACGTTACAGGCTGCGGTGTGTAAAAACATCCCACAGAGGCAGCTGATCAAGGAGGACTCGGCTTCTTTTTTTTTTTTTTTTTTTTAAGTCTGTCTTCAAGAAATGTTCTGTTTCACCCACATGAGCATTGAGTGAATTAATCACTTCTGCTGCAGTGGAGCAATTATAACCTAAAGATGGAGTTTTGGAGTAAAAAGAGGTAAATCTGACTATGAGCTCTGTGGAAGTTTTTTGTTTGTTTGTTTTGTGTCACCCAAGCGCATAAAAAACACATCTCTTAATGCACAAAACGAATGATTACAGCAAACAAAACCAGTTTCAGTGTGCACATGTGCAGTCTGAGTATTGATCTAAGACAGATCTGATAAACTGTGCACCTAAAAACTAAATAATACTGCTTGGGATAACTTGTCATGGTCTCAATTAATCTCTTTTGCAAGTAAGTCAAGTAAATACATAGAAACTAAGATTTTGAAATGTAAAATCTCTGTGGTTGTACATTTCCCTCGGCTTAAAAGAAATTGGTTCAGTACTATAAACCTTCCAATCTGGTGTTTTTGTGTTGATTTGCAAAGTTTTAAATGTGTGTTAATCAGTATTTGTACAGATTGCGGCAATACTTTCAAGAAAAACTTTTTTGTGCAATATTATGTAAATGTTGATCCTTTCATCGTCAGACATACAGTAATTCTGTAGTGTATGACTATAAAACCAACTCTGTGTTATCCATACAGGATTTAATGCAGCATTCTCTGCATGACCTGCACAGGTAATGGGAGCAGTGTACCCTGTAGATGCACCCTGCACATATGCATAGATTTTCAGAGGTGGACACAGGAGATTTGCATAAAACTTCACCAAAAATGATGCGCAAAATTTCCTGGGGGAGCATGCCTAGAACCCGTGCAGGATGTGTGCCACCCCTACTGTTTACAGGAAATCTACACTTATGCCTGCATATGATAACTACATTAGGTTTGTTTAGCTGTAGGTCTGAACTCTAAAAAGTAATGCTACACTCAGCTAAAACTACCAGTTATCAAAAATGTTGACTCACTTTTGAGTTATGACAACTTCTAATGAAGTTATGTTCAACCAACAAACTACATTGAGTTGGGGGAATTAGCTTTTCTTCAATCGAAGGCGTTGTTAATTACCACTATTGAGTGATTGGTGCCATTAACAAAATTCTTTAAGTTGATTGTTCCAACTAGTCTTTCTATGGAATTTTAAATGGAATTTTTAGGTGTTATGTACTTAAAGCTAAAAATAAGTTTTTAAGTTGGCGGTTTTAAAAAAAAAGGAACGAAAAGAAAAAGGTTGCTGCAATGTTCAGTGGGCAGGGAGGGGATCTGAAATCCTGAACTAAAGTTGAAGAAAAATTAACTTATCAAGCTAATTTTTATTAAGTTAGCTCAACTTGAATTTAGTTTTAACCTAAATTAGGCAGAAATTTGAGTTAGAATTGCAGATTATATTAGGTTGATGCAACTTAAATCATTAAATTAGATTTTTTTTTTTTAAATCTTGCAGCAGTAAAAATTAACTAAATAAACTAGATATAATCTCTTTTACCTGCTACCTAGCTCGTGCGGCTCTTACCTTCTCAGTGGGGGGTCATCAGGTGCGTGTGCGCGCGCAGGCAGTGCGGCGGCCATGAGCGCGAGCCGCCGGTCCGGTGGGTCAGACGTGTCCATGTCTCCTCCGGTGTCTTTTAAAGCTCGACTCGGTGCTGTTCTGCTCTGAAGGCCTCGCCGGTGTGGCTGGAGCTGCTCCCCGCGAGTCGACTGGCGGCAAATGAAATGTCTTTGGGCGTTTTTCAGTTGCTTTTTATGCAGGGCTTCCTGTGGAACGCAGGAATTGGACGGACAATCCCAAACCGGACTTCCTGTGAGTGTTTGCCGCTGATAAAACCGCTCTCCTGCACAAACACCCTCCATCCTGCTCAAACCGCTTCGCGAATCTGATTTTGAAGCATTTTTCTGGCCCCATTGTGGTGCGGACATCTTGAAAGGGGGCAAGTGGCTTCAGGCTCCTCAGCTGTGGCCTCCTGCTGCCTTCAGGGCCGCAGACTAACTGGCAGAAGGTGCGTTTAGGGACCTTCAGGTACACTTTCAGGGCTCAGCTTGAGACCAGGCTGGTAAAGACCAGCAGCCAGACCAGGAACCTCAGTGTGATCACTGGTGGGATCTGAACTCCAGCAGCCAAATCTTCAGGGGCCTTCATCTCTGATTTACTTGAAACTCTTTCTTTAAATCATAAACTATGGAAATACAAAGTGGTATCTGTGAACTTTAGATTGATATATAAAGTATTCTTACATATACTGTATATACAACATATCACATACCTGCTTGTATTCATCCCAGCAATGTGATCATCCACCTCCCTCCCTCCCTGTATGTGAGACATCAATATGTTGATTACTTTTTTGTTGATTCCTGTATTTTTGCACTAAACCTTGGTTCACTTTATGTTGCACATATTTATAGTTGTACACAGAAGGTAAACACGGATTTTCCTTACGTGACCAGTTGCCCTTGTTTAAATGCACACATGCTTTATTTTGTACACGCCCCACTTTCAGCATGTTTTCCTTCAAATTGAAATTTGAGGCTTTTTTCGGATGACAATATCTCAGGAACTATTGAAGATAAAAGCCGGGAATGTTCATTGTTATTTCCCATCACATCATTGATTCAGAAGCTGCAATATTGGATGAGTAGATCACAAAGTGTCTGATTATAGGTCATTTGAAATATGGGGGGAAAAAATTAAAGTCTGATCTTTCCTTTCAGCACACATGAACAAAATAACTGATAATGCAGAAGTCAGCCAGTGGTATTTTCAGAACCATTTCATTTGTAGTTTTAGTAATATAAAATGCTTTATCACAAAAATGAAAATAGTGTCTTTTTAGCAGTACAGACTTCTGGAGTTTAAAAATGGTTCAGGATTTTATCTTCAGCAGTTCCTGAGATATCGTCATTTAAACATTACCTCACATTTCAATCTGTGAAGCAACGTACTCAAAGTGGGTAGATGATAAAAAAAATAAAAAAAACCTGGAAAGCATTTGATATATCATCTTAATAGTCCATGAACTGTCTATAGCATATCACCTTCAATAACAAGTGTCGCCTCAACTCAATAGATAAATCCACTGTCATATCACGTATTGAAAATATTCCAAATTCTTTTTTTTTGTAGAATTTGTTTCTAAAATGCATGATACTTATCTGGAAATGTCATTTGTGTCATATTCGTTCAGATCCTTTAACACACTGTCCATTTGAAATCTGGAACTTCTGGTAAATAAAAATTCAGCTATCAAACCACTTGAATTTAGTTTTAAATCAACAATCTCAGAACTTTGAGTTTAAATTACACACAATATTAAGTTGATGCAACAGAATCAGCTGTATTGGCCAAGTGGGTGCACATGCAAGGGATTTGATTCTCAATGTACTTCCACAAAAAAAACAAAAAAACTACCAACATTATTATGTCAACTTAACCAGTTAACATAATGTTTGCAACTGTCTAAATCAGTAAGTTAGAGTTTTTAACTTGCAGCCATGCAAGAAGAAGAAGAGAGAACACATTAGTGTGATTCTTAGATCCCTGCACTGACTCCCTGGTGAATATAGAATTACATTTAAGGCCCTAGTTATTGTCTATAAGTCTCTGAACGGTCTGAGCCCAAATTATATCAGAGATATGTTTGCTAAAGATAGACATGTTTATCAGTCAGTGGTGCCCAGAGTTCAGACCAGACAGGATGAAATGATGTTTAGTCATGATGCTGCCAACCAGAGCTTTAGAGCTTTAGAGCGTCGATCTGCCTCAAATGTAGACATTTATAAAAGTAAGCTACGAACTCTTTGAAAGTCTAGTCTGTACTGCAAACACTTGTTTTTTCATTAGTTGTTTTCTGTTTTATTGTACACATTGTCCATAACATGGTTTCATTTTTCCTTATTCTTGTATTTTTCCATTATTTTAGTCAACCAGTTTTAATTACTCAAAAAAAAATGCAGTTTATTTAAACTATTTTAACTTTATTCTGCTTTTTTGTGTTTTATCTTTTACATGTTTCCATTTTTAACTTGGCTGTAAATCCCTTTGAATAACCTCTGCGTAGAAGGTGCTGTAGAAGTAAACTGGCTTGCTTTACACCTAGCTCGGTGCTGCTGTTTCAATACTTCGGCACAGTTGGAACTCATACAGGCTGCTGTTTACAGCTGTTGGGCCACTGTGAGATCAAATCTGTCAAATTGCAGCCTGATGAAGCCAAACTCTCGCACGATAAGGAATAAGTTTCGGTTCCCTCCTTCTGCTTGTGTGCATCTATTGTAGCCCAGTGAAGCTCAGTCACAGTCGTATTATTATGAAAACCAGACTGACCTTCCATATTCCCCGTTTATGTCACTACCACAATGGTAATTGCTATTAGACAGTTTAGTACATTGTAAAAGCCAATTTTAAGCTTTAAAAGATGATTGTAGAAGAGCTGAATGATCTAATTGCAATTTTTCTGACATGTTTTGATTTTATTTTGGATATCTTTTTATAAAAATTAAGGTACAGGTAAATAGTTACAGTATTAGTATTAGAATATCTATAAAACATGTGATGGAGCACGAGGAGGACACTCAATTTGTAAAGTCATGACACAACTGTATAAACTGTGGGTCAGACGTGTTGCATGACATATTGCTGGATGGCAGCCATTGTGATCTGCTAATTGCATTCTTTCAAAAAGCAGACATCACAGATTTGACATCAACTTATTGTCCCACCTTCAATTGTGTTGATGTGTGTATACCAGCATATGGCAGATGAAAAATTCACTTTTAATTTTAGATTTTGAATGGTTTCCTTTACCGAAATTCCTTGGCCACATTTACACTTTGCAGAATTGTACCATTATTGTAATTCAGTGATGACAGAACCTTACTTTAGAGTCTTTCATGGTGTACAGAACTTTTTGGGCTCGTCCCCAGTGAAGGTATTGAAGCCTTACAATGACTGTCTGAAGGACTTGGTAACTGAGTTGCTCTAATTCATCTAAATTATCCAAATGACATGTCATGAGGCAGGTTTTTCATGCTAACCAGTCTTGTAAATGATTCAGAGTTGCGTTGGATGGGGTCATGGCCGAGGTTCAGCTGGGAGATCTGAAGCGAGCCTGAAAAGCTTTCAGTGGTCGGAGCTGACATCATGTATGTGAAGACAGACAGCCTGCTCCTCCTCTGCCCTGAAACTGAGCTTGACTGAGATTAGTGTGACAGCAAGGCCTCATTTGTCATTCTAAGTTTGCGCAGGACTGCTCACACAGTTAAACGTGCGCGCGTACACACTCAGACGACTTTTGTGTGCTCACGGTTGAGTGAGTGGGCTTTAAGTGGCATGAACCAGAACTTGGATGCTTCTCTACATAAATTTATGATAAGAAATGAGTAGATATTCAGTCATATTTTTCTATGCTTCAGCTCATTTCTCTTTGTTATGTAAGGATGCTGTAGCGGAGTGTTGGTGTTTGTTTAAGGGCTTATGCTGTCTAAATGTACGAAATGACCCTCCCTGCATACAAAGAAGTATTTTCTCTGAGATAACAAAGAGCCTACGTGCTGAGGCACCATGGGAAAGCCTCACTTCGGGGTCGCAGGTGAACACACACCTTCAAGGCCGTTCACTCAGAGGGGGCGCATTAGAATATAGGATGCAAAATCATTGTGGGCTTGTTTGTGAATGCGCTTTGTGTGTATGTGTGTGCGAATTTGTACGTGGAAGCTTGTGTAACAGAGACCAAAGTGGGAGGGTATCTCTCTTTTTGAAGGAACCCTTTTCATTCTTTGAAATCAAGTCTTGGCCGACACAAGCAAACTGCTGCAGCTAGCGTTCCAGATTTGTCCCAGAGAAGATGCAGGAGGGAGGGGGAAAACTGAAGCAAAGCAGCACTTCCTCTTCAAGAGGAAACAGGAAAAGACTGGGGGAGTGAGATTCTGGAGCCTGCTCCCTTGGAACAATAAAAATCTCACTTTGACAGGAAACGGATCTGCGTCAAAGAGAGCCTGACAGATTTTACTAAAGGGCAGCAGCGGTGACCCTGGATGGGGCACGAACAAGAGGGCAGCTGTGCCCAACAATACCTCTGAAAAAGCTAAAATGTAACATGAAGTTCTTGTTAACGCACAGATTTTAAGTGAATGCTGAGCAGAAAGGTGCATCTGTGTGATTGCACAGAAGAGGAGTGAAGTCAAACGCTTTGCAATAAATTCAGTTTCCAGGAGTTGAAGCTGCAGAAATGCTGTTCAGTTTCGAAAAGTGTGGCAGAGAGGTTGAGACTACAACACACATTTGTTGTTGGTGTTCGTTTCTTGCTCACATTTAGTTTGTGTACACGTCCCAGCCCTTTTGTCTGTTTGTATGTTTTCTCTGACTTTGCGTATATGCTTGTTTCAATGTGCACATGTGAAAGGTCTTTTCAAAGATGTCATCCTCCTTGAAAGCAATCTCTCTATGTTTGTAGATGTTATATCCGTATATGTTTCTGCAGAAATCACACCCCTGCTAGTGGATGTTTGGTCTCCCTGCGTCTACTTGTTTTTCTTTTTTGGTTTTTGTGTTTTTTTTCAAGCTTCTTTGCAGTCCAAAGACTTGTGTTGTGGGTTAATAAGCGTTTCTAAATAGGCTGTAGGTGTAAGTGTGCATGGTTGCCTTTCTCTTTGACTCAGTCCCAATGTTCACATTGAACTCGCAGACTTTAAGGTGTGTACAAGAGCTAAGCGCTGTCCTACTGTCAAACTCTCCAGTGCACGTGGGCTCTCTCTATGACATTCTGAACCCTTTATCAGCTCATTCCACAAGTCCCCATATCTGCAGATTTGGCCACAGATCTGAGCGTTGTAATGTTACCGGGGGAATCCCAGAGATGTTACAAAACGAGGTAAACAGGAGCAACCAGCCGGGTTTACATGTAGGTCTAAACACATGGCTCACTGGTGATTCACAGCCATAACTGTGTATAGTTGTTTTTCCTTGATGGAATGATGATGAACTCTGCTTTCCTTTTCGTGCCTCAGCCGTGAAGAATGTGAAAAAAAAAAACTGTCACAAAAACCCACAATGCCCATTATGAAACATGTTGTGTTGTCGTCAAGGTAGCGTGATATGTCACAAAGTGCCGTCCCAGCCCTCGCAGCGTCTCGCACTCAATCACTGACCGGGTGACGTAGGTTCAGTCTGTGAGGGTTTAGGGTGGAGATTAGGTTTGGGTCTTTGTGTTAGCCTCACGATGAACTGGTGACCTGTCCCAGGTTTACCCCCCGCCTCTCACCCAAAGTAGGCAGTTTGATTGGGGCAAAACCAGTGTAGATTTTGTCACGTTAAACGTTTTTAGTTTTGTCACCTCTGCTGATTCATGTTTCTGAAGAAGACAAGAGGTGTACTCTGTGTCTCTGCTGTGATTTCCATGCAGAGCAGCCAAACAGGACATCCTGCTGTCCAAGGCCTGCCACCACTAACATCACTCCCCTGTCACCCCCAAAGGCGTGCACTCACTCACAGCCCTGCTGGAAATCAAGACTGTGCCGGTGGTCCGAGCATTTCCTGTACTTCACTTCAACTGACTGAAAATACATAGTTTGAAACTAATACTGCAAAAGTATTAAAGACCCAACAGAACCAAAAATATCCCTGAAGTCAGTTTAAACATTTTATTTATTTTACAAGCACATGTTGCAACAAAGCTTAGGAAAAGCTCAGTCGGGACTCTTATTCTGTTTAGCCCCCAGTGGCCCCAACAATTATTTGGACAAGGATCGTAAAGTTCTATCATGAAATGTTAGATAAACTGGTATTTGATCCATAGAAAAACACATTTAGCATAACTCTAAACAAAAAAAAAAAGTCAACTAAAATAAATCAGCAATTTCGTCACTTGAGAAACTATGAACGTTCCGCTCTAAATAAACACGCTCTGGTTGTCACATGTATTAAATCCACCATCAGTCATCAACAGTTACATCAAGAACTGATTATTTAAAAATGTGACAAAAGACAAGTGGCGTGAGCTCACAGAAAAAAAAGGTCAATTTTTTTTTCTGCAACAAGACGACCAATTTATTCATCATTAAAAAAAAAAAAAAAAACAATTTTCAACGCTAATAAATGAAAGACAAAGAACAGAAGGGGCACAGGGAGACTCAGCAGCAGATCGCACCGCATAATTGCGAGTTAAGTCGAGAAAACACGCAAGAAACAGTCACAAGGACTATTATGAAGAAGAATCACCAGACTCAGCTCAGACCAGTCAGGATAGGATGAACAAGTGTTGCTACACCTTTCATCAGCTCAAACAATAAGACGGGTAGGATTGTATTTGTGATAGCTCAAACAAGACAACAGCAGCTTTTGGAGATGTGGTATTTCCAGATGAGTCCAAATTCAACTCATGTGGATCTGATGGTAGAAAGTTTGTGTGGAGAACACCAGGGGATAAACTCCAACCAGACTGTACTGAGGGTACAGTAAAGCCCGGAGGTGGGAACATCAATGTCTGGGGTTGTTCTTCTTACAATAAGGACTTTTACTTAGTGGCAGAATCAACAATGTGTTGTCTATAGAGGAATTTTGAATGCAAACTTAAATTGAAAAAACATATTCAAGTGGAATTTCGAGCAGGATGATGAATCAAAGCATACTGACTGCCCTTTTAAAGAATATTTTGTTCATGTAGTGGCTCCTCTGGCATCCTGGCTGAAATCCCAAAGGGCGCTATTGTGAAAAAATGTCAACTTCTCAATGCTCTCTTGTGGATGAAGTGAAAGCTTTGCTGTCTGAATCATGGAGGAAACTCTTCCCAGTGCTCTTACAAACATTGGCTTATTGTACTAGAGTTATCAAGTAGTTCTGCAAGTTTGTTAGAGATCATTTTAGGCCACTTTCCACCTCAGGGGTTTATTGAAAGACTGCGTGAACAATTTCAAAAAGGTCCCTGTTATTGGCACTATTTGTGTTTCTGTTTCCATTCCAGTGTCGGATCCAAGTGCACCAAAACAATAAAAAAATTGTCGTTACTTGACTTAGCTCTAGTTCAATGAGTACGTAGGAAATAGAAGTTAGTTCATGTATTAGCTCATATGGCAAATTTTATGTGATTAATGGAAACAATTGCGATGTTTGAAAGGTGAAGAGCGCTATACTGGACGAGGATATCCAGATGGCAGAATAAATGGTGTCTCTTGTTGTTATTGTTTAGCGAATCAGGATTTGTCTTCTTCAAGTGTAGCCAATCTGCATCAAGTATCTTCCCTGAGGTAGGAACTCCCCCAACAACAACCAAAGAGGCTCTACAGCAGGGGTGCCCAATCCTGGTCCTCGAGAGCCCCTATCCAGCATGTTTTAGATGTTTCCCTTTTCCAACACACCTGATTCACATGATCAGGATCGTTATCAGGCTTCTGCAGAGCTTGATGACGAGCTGATCATTTGAATCAGGTGTGTTGGAAGAGGGAAACATCTAAAACATGCTGGATAGGGGCTCTCGAGGACCAGGATTGGGCACCCCTGATCTACAGGGACAGTTCTTGCAGTCAGAACATACACTAAGCTTTGGGCCACCGCAAGTTCAACCTATTGTAGTCTGACTCACCGGATAAAGGTTGCAGGTATAAGCCACCGCTCATTTCACTCGGCTTTGCTCTGCTTTTGCTACCTGTGTCTTACCGTTTTCTTCACAATAGGAAACACTGACAGCAACCTCCGAGCAGCAACCTACCATGCTGAAAATGTCAAGTTTTGCAGAGGATTTGGATCACAAAGTAAGGCAGCAGTGGATTATCTAATTTAATCACTGTGCTCATCTCCCTGCATGCAAATGTTCCACACCTAACAATTTCACAACTTTGAGGAAACACTTAAGCTGCAACCTTCTCCTAACAATGCCGCCTACAGTGACTGTGATTGGTTTAAATAAATACAGTGGCAGTTGGAGAGTTGTTTCCCTGATAGCAGACTGATCATGTGGTGCAGCCAGACCATAATATACAACAGAATGGGACGGCAAAACGAGACCCGGCCCAGTGTAACTGGATCTAGTGAAGCCACGATTGAACATCCAAATATTACTTTCGTCTTCATGTGTATATGTTGTTTTATCATCTAAAAGCTTGCGTGAAAAGTGCATTTGCGGTCTTTAACGTAAAATGCTGCTTGCATTTATATTTTCTTATCTAATGCAATGAAATGTATACATTTTAAGTGTCCAAAAACTCTCTAGTGGCATTCAGTGTTGCAGCCAAACCAGATTTTCCTACAGCTAATGTAAGCCAATCATTTCACTGCTGTCAAACATCCACTTTCTCTGCTGCCGTCAGCTGTCACCCCAGTGTCGGACTGACACAACCATCTTCCACCACATTCGCCTCAGAACCAGCATGCACGAGTCCTTCCACATCACATAGCACGACTACATTCTTAAACTGATGAAATCACGATGGGGTCTAATTGCCCAACACTCATCACATTTTTCTTTCCCTATTGTGAACAAATTGTCAAATAATATTGTTACTCTTTAAGCCCCTCTTTCATTGGAGCCTCTCCTGCCCCCGTTAATGGCCTCTCCTTCAAACAGCGTCTCTCCGCCAGCTCTCCGTGTCAGTCTGTCGTCAGCCAGTGTGGAGAGATTAGGGAGTTTATACACATTCCACCAAACTCTGTGTCTCCGAACCACATGTGAGCCCGATTGGCTTATTTAGCATGGTAATCAAATTCTCCTGCTCTGAGGATGATGTTTGGAACAGTGGCAATGTCGACTGTGGTTCAAAGTCTCCCAAGAGTTGTTGTTTTGCGTCTGTGTTAGGCGCAGACGCTCTTACCGCACCACTACACTGATCTTCGAAATATTTTCTTCATCCCGTTCCCGTATGATTTAATGTTCCGTTCCCACACAAATATTTATTGCATAGACGCCATGGTGTCACAGCGAGAAGCACCGTTACATGAAGACAAGTATAATATTTCTTGGCTATAAGTGATGGCAACTTTAACAATGGCTTGTCAGCAGCCGTTTTGGGTATTCTACATTGTTTTTTTTTACTTTTGTGATATTTTTTCATGGGTTAGATTTTCTCTCTGGAAACATGGAGGTGACAAAAAAGAAAATCAATACATTTGTGAATCTTCACGGTGAAAAAAATAACATTTATAAACATCAGCTTAAATAAATGCATTTGATGTATCGAAAGGCGTCTGTGCAACAGAAGAGTTTAGCAACAACCTGCAAGTATTTTGGGTTTTCAAGTGTTATTCACAGTCTTTCTATAATAAGTCAGTCAGCTGGAGGAAAACATGGGTTTGCAATAGTTTGTAGGATACATGGAACTCATGTTGTTGCAGATGTGAAGATATTTTACTGGATTAATAGTAAATCTCATCATCAGCCTCCTCCCATTCAGCTAGCATTGCCCAATCACAACTAACAGAGGGTAGATTTGATTCACTGTCTGCACAGAGGGGTACCACTGAGGTATGTGGGTGCACTGTTGTGATTGGTTGTAGCGTTATTCTGTTGTGTCCAGAGACATTTTGATCTGCACCCATTGGTGACGCCCCTTGGAAATTACATTGAGTGGTTCCAGACAAATTCATATTTGCACATTTGTTTGCTGATGCTGAAAATGTCACGAGGCAACCTAATTCACTGGGATTCAGTATCTGGGGAACATGAATATCACAAAATGCATTGTCAGTCCATTAAATATTTGTTTTAGACATCTGGTTTTAGTCCAGAGTGGTGGACCAACAGACTGACTTTGCCATACCAAGCTAACAAGACTATAATTCCAAGTCCAAAGTCCAACGTCTAACTTGTTGATCTATCAGCTTATTGTCTGCAGCTCCCTCTGTGGAAATGAAAAATGTATTAAAATTATTTAATCCTTACTTTACCCATCCATCCTCAGCCTTGTGTTTCATTGCGGAAGAACTTGTTAGCTTTTCAAAGATCAACATCAACATCAGGCTCCACAACAGGACTTTCTCTTCTTGGAGTGACTAAAGACGCCCAACTGGTCCATTTTTTACATTGTTGATGCATACCAGTCTGGTGACAGCCACAAGTATTTTGTCCACACTGCTGAATGGAGGGATCGTACATCAAAAAGGTTTGAGTGACATCAGGGTGGAGCAGAGAGCAGGAAGGTTTCTGTTCAGGCTGGCAGCCATCTGTTACCGAGCTGTCCTCTGGGAGAAGACCACCAACACATCGACAGCTTGTCCCCAGAAAGTACAGCTCAGCCTTTCACTATCGTGTATTTAAACTGGTATTTATAGACAGGCTTTGATGTCTTTGATTTAAAATTATTCATTTATTAGTCATCATATACATAGTTTTTTCTTTCAGTTAATCACTCGATGATATATCAAAGTTTTGCATGTTTTGCAAAGCAGCAAATCTTAGTGGCATTAATCTAAAAATGTCAGTTTTGTGCATTTTGCATCTTCTGTCCACATTGACTCAACTATTGATTATCTACTGAATGATTTGTCATGGAATTTTGAACATGTTGCTGACAGAATGAATCCTACTGACCTTCCTGACTTGTTCTCTAGCGCCACCAGCAGGTAAATGTCATCTAATAAAGTATGTCAACTTCTACTTGATGCATTGGGACAACATTTGATATGAACAGTCATGATTACCCTGCACTGTGCCCTAATAACTTTAGTAATTTGCTGACTTTTCCTCATGGTAGATTGGCAGGAGGTGTCTTGACAACTATTTAATAGGCTTCAGTTCACACCATAGACTGCATGTAAAAGATGAGCGTAGCCTCTGGGTATAAAAAGTGAAGCCAACATGGAAGTCCCTTAAACCTGCATTCTTTCTAACACCCAGCAGGGGGAGACTCCTCTGGTTGCAAAAAGAAGTCCATTTGTATAGAAGTCTATGGAACAATGACCCTAATTCTCACTCAATTTCTTACCTCAGTAAACATTTTCCGAATGGGTTTAGGGTCTCATTTGTTAGTTTCAAAGCAGCATGGTGTTCATTTACTAAATTATAATCTCATTTATAGGAAATTGGAAGATAACTCAGGGTATGCTTGAGGATGGGGTTACCTTGTGATGGCAGGTCGTTACCGTGTTGCTACCATGCATAGTGTCCTCAGGTTCTCCAGTCAGATCAACGTCTCACTCGTCACATCTGGATTCAAAAGACCAACATCTAGCCAACCAAATGCCAGACTTGAGGTTTCAGACCAGTAGTCCACAAACAAATCAGTGATGTTGTTGTTCAAACATTCATAAAACCCTCAGGTCAAAGATTTTGATTGTAAGGAGCATTGATTTATGATCACTGCAATACTGCTTCCACCAGCCTCAGCTGGTCTTCGTCTTTACTCCTTATTAGCAAATGTTGGCACGCTAACAAAGACGCTGGACAAGGCAAACATTTTGTCAGCTAAAAGTCCACTCTCATATCCAAAATATTAACATTACTCATAAATTTTAAGTAGAATTTTTAGAACAAGGCGTTTCTCCTACTCCATTTTGGTGCCCTCTCAGATGTTGGTGTGGTGTGAGAGAAAAGAGAACTTTTAGTGTAAGTCAGGAGTGAGACGCTGTCAGAGGAGCAGCGTGACTCCTTGTGCTGATTGGAGGCTTATGAGAATCCAACTCGTATTAGACCCCACCCTGCTCTTTCTAACTCGATACTCAATGATGTGAATTGATGTTTTTTTTTCTCATTAGCGTGGACTAGCAGAGCTCATGTGGAGAGCGCAGTTTTGTGGCAATAAGTACAGTACTGTTAGATTTTTCGTATTTACGGGAGCCGTCAGTGGACCACAGAGAGGGAATACCAGCCCAACGCCGTTACTTTCTTCTAGAGTCTTAATGATGGGTTCATTAAAAAGGTATCTCGCTCTCTAACTCGGTACAGATGGCCAAGAAGCAGTTATGGTATATCAGACAGAGACTCTGGAGGAGATTTATGTCAAACCACAGCTGAACCCCGGGAACCCGGCACAGCAGTCTCAACATTACAGCTATTTGATCTCCTGTCTGTCTCCGGTTTTACATGAGATCCAAAGCTCTACTGTCCCTGACATTTGTTTAGTATAAATGCGATTATTCACCGTAGCTACGGAGAGCAAATCAAAGCAAACCTAAACTGACAGTTTGTTGAGCATTTCTGTAAATGTGCCTGTTGAACTGAAGCGTAGCACACAAAGGGTAGCAGATAATGTATCTCCACAGCCTGGAAACACCAAAATATACTCTTAGTTTTTGCTTTTACTATAGCAGTGTCAAACATTAAATAAAAGAGTATGAAAATAGAATGATCTCTTGACCTCAGGTGAGTCCAGCATGCGCTGCAGCAAAATGTTTATGCAAGCAAGACAAATGGGCTTCTCTGTGATGAAGCTTAAAGCTACTGCACACAGGCTTTATGAGACAACGCACTCTCATAACTATGTCAAACACACTAGCAGTGAGGCCCTAATGCGCCCGCAAAGTGCGTGTGGCATTGGCCCATCAACCAAACGTCTCCAAATCAGCGGTGCTAATGGCACCAAGGAGATGGCCACGGCATTAAGAAGTAAACCAAGACAAGGGAGGGCAATAAAACAAAGGAGGGCAGGCTGAGCTTGCATGCAAGATAAACTAGCCATCAGCAAAACAATTGTTTGGTTCAATGTGTTTTTCTTCCAAGTGGTTTCCTGTGTCATAAAACGGTTTTAGTGCAAACCCTGAGACTATTTGCATGAGAGTCTCAAAGCGGCAGCATGTAGTGGTGCACAGATTACCTGTGTTTGTTCTTCAGGGTGTCACTCTGTCTTTCAAAGGAGCTCTTTGACATTTTAGGAAATACACTCCTTTGACCTTTAGAGTTAGATGATTGATGCCACTTCATCATGTGCGTGTTTCAACCCCTGCAGGTGCTCGACTGTATCGTCCAAATCCTTAGCCTTCATAGAAAATCCAAAGAACTGATAAATAGTGCCTGATATGAACGCTTTTATAAAATAAAGAAAAACCAACAAAAAGCAAAGTTCATCTGCATCATTGTACCAGTGAAGAACAAAGAATATGAACACTGTACAGTTTGTGTTTTTGAATCAGTTTTAGGATCTTCTTTGTTTTTAAAACCTTGAATGGTCAAGCTCCTGCCTATATCTGTGATCGCCTCTCTCCCTATGAGCGTCACCACCACTTGAGATCCTCCAGAAGGGCAAAACTAACAGCTTCAAAGTCATTAAAGGTGACCAAGTCTTTGCTTTTTGGAATGCTGGAGATCTCCGACAGCCAAACTCAATATCAACTTTTAAATCTCCTCTTAAGATTCACCTTTATCGTATGACTAATTGTCAATGGATAGTATTTGTTGCAACTTTTCAATTCAGCTTACCTGCTTTGAAAGGTGCTACATAAATAAAGTTATTTAATATTAGACAGTGTTACATCTTTGAGACAGTAAAATAAAAAATTCAGATTAAACAGTCTGAGAAGAGAAATCCATTTTATAACTAAAGACTTGAACCTGGTGTGCTGAGGGGCTACAAGTTCACACTGTTTGTATTATTAGAGCACCAGCACAGACGGGTGAGAATTCATGCACACATTTGTGAAGGGCTGTCAGACAGGATTTGGAAAAAGTTTGCTGTATTTCACTTGAAATCCCTCTGCTGCTGACTGCAGTTTCCTAGAGAGTCATTAGTGGGACTGAGGTCTTCTCTGGAGAAACGCGGTGGATTTCCGCATGTCTGTGTGCAGAGAGCTGGGCATCGCTGAGCCGTCCCAGGAGACGTATACCCACCTACTAATAAAAGCCTGCAGACACGCTGCTGGTGAGCACAGCATGACTAACATCCTGTCTTCACCGACACAATGGAAGAGCCAGGTGGTTCGAAGCCGTGGAAACGTATTGATGGGAGTCCCAACAAGGTCTAGTTTAATGGGAACAATATTAAGAAATGTGTGACTTCCATATATGAAGTTGACAGCGCCGCATATGCGAGCAGACAAGAACACACACAAATGCACATACACACAGACTTCCTTTTAAGGGTCAGTGTTTATGTCAGTGTGCTGGGACTGCAGGGCTTGGTATGTCTCTGGACGCCGGCCTGAGACACACAAGGACAGCCCTGCCACAGGATGTGAAGCGGGCGTGGTGCGCAAGTTTTCTCAGTCTCCCACAGACCCTGGGACACATACAGGACACACAACACACACTGTTGTACATAACCGACCGGTATTTCACTCCGGTAACAGAAAATGTACATTAAAAGCTGCAGAGATAGTGAAACCAAGTGGGTCATTTTGTATAAAACCAAGGAAATCTGACAAAAGTTCCCACCTGAACCCCTCAGAATCAGGTGATTTTATTTATTTTTTTATTTATTTTTTGACAATGACTTAAATTCTATTCAAACAACTTTATTTATCCCCTAGGGGCAATTCAAAAGCTCACTGAGTATTTAATATAAAGACATCAAAAAAATAAACACAATAGAAAATAATACACAAAATGAAGAAATACAAAATTTTACCTTCATACTTTGTACATTTAAAGAGTTATATGTCCTTGAAGTACATTCCAGTGGGTGGACATGTTGGGCTTTTCTGTGTTGTTTTTGTCCAGCATTACTTTATAAATACAGGAGACAGACGCATGTTGTTTTCAGGGCTGAAAAATACATGTGAGCTGTGTTCAGAACTGCAACTGAATTCATTTTACATGCATTCCAGGTGTTTTAATAGAAAGCTAAAATCTTGTGTTTGTTTATCACTTTTTTTTTCTCCCCTAAAACCAGCTCTGAGCATCAATATCATTGACATCAGCATCATAGTTTCAGTAGCAAAACTGCACCAATTAACATGTATGATACAGAGTGATAGACACAGGTGTTGGTATCCTGGATGTGTTGTCTATTAGCTGAAAACCCTTAAAAAATACATTTGGAGTAAACTTCCAAGGCTCATATCCACATGTTGAATGATTGGTTGGTCAAAACAACTCACAACAAATGAAATCTCATGGTTCATCTGCTCGCCATGATTTCATCTGTCAAATCAATTTTCTAAAATATAAAGGAATATATATGTGATTTGTAAAATCTATTTGTTATCTTATCTTTCTCCATTTTACAGCCAAAAGTTACATTCATGAGGGTCAAAATAAGCCTGTCTTAGTCAATATATTAACTCATTCATTCACAAACACACACACACACACAACTCAGCGCTCCCCGATGCAGAGGTTAATGAACTTGTTTTGAATTCCTTCACCTCTTGACAGGAACTACATTCCAGGCCTTGAAAATAGCGGCTAAAACAAAGAGCGGAAGTGATGTGAGAGCACTTCCCACCGACTCCCTTCTGAATTTATCTCAATCCTGCAGACTTGCACCTCCCGCTCGGCCCCACCCTGAAGAACGCAAAGAAAAACCAGCCACGTTTGCCGCCTTTTCATCCGAACGTTTAAGTCGAACCCAACCGTTTAACATCAAGCAAAGCGGCATCTTCCAGTCTGTGATCCCCGTGTCCCGAGCCTGCTTTCGGTCAGTCTGGTTGGGATTATCCGCCCTGCTTGTTTGGCCCAAACTTATATTTTTCCTCAATCCCTTGACGCAAATGTAGATGTATTGAAAGCGAAGAGCGCAGGATACATCTGCAACATGTGTCAGAGTGTATTTTGCGCTTGATTCAATGCAAACCTGCTGTGACCTATGACCGCTGATTCATATGGCATTCTGCTGCAAGGGATTGTGGTAGAAAGTAAATATCTTTGAGTGCGGAAGGAGGGTGTAAGTCTGTACTTTTCCCTAGACTGTTTATTTTGTCACGATTCATTTAGACGTGACAAATGGTCATCATGCAAACTACTTTCTTTCCCCCCCGTAAAATATGGAAACCTTGGCTGTTGCCGTAATGGAAAATGCCAGCGCTTCTTCCAACCTGCACAGGTACAGTAGGTTGACTGTATTTGAATGAATGGCATACTAACTTTTCAGCACACAGCTTTCATCTACAGTTCAAATGGAGAGAAATCATCTCACCGGGCTATACGGTAGCATGAGGCTTTTAATGTTGATGTAATGGTTCTGTAGGCAACATTAGAAGGCGAATAAGGGGTGGGAGACAGGAAGCGTCATTTAGTTACTGGCTCAATCTGCAGAAGCAGATCTTCCGGTCAGCGGGTGCTTCCCTGCGTTAACGCTACAATAATATTGCCGGCTGATAGATGAGGAGATGAACAGGAGGGAAAAGGGTGGACTGAGACGGGATAAAAGCCGAACAAAACCTTGCTGTGTGGCAGAAGTAGAATTAGAAATCTATTGTGTGCGAAAGCAGATAGACGGAGAGGGTGGTCTGTTTGGGCAGGAACACTGTCTGGTGATCTCGCTGTTCGGCTAACAGTGAAAAGACATAAAGTAGATACCCTTTGTTGTGATTTCTGCAGGGGGAAACTTTCGCACGTTCGATTTTTGCATGCAACATGTGGCGTAAAGGCCTCACAGAGAGCGAAAGAGAAATAATAGGCGCGATACTCCGTCTGTGTTTCACCACAGGAGATACAAGGACATGCTGATCCACCCTGGTGCCAGTTTATTTTTTGAAAATAACTCAAGAATAATAAACCAATTTCCTCCTTTACCGCACCGCGTCCGGATTGGGTTGCATTCAAGGGCACAAAACAAGCTCGATGACTGCGTTTCCTGATGCAAGATATTCATGTTTCTGTCTCGCCACCTCTTAATCATCAGCGTGACTCGGTGTCGTTGGCACCACCTGCAGCATTTCCCAGCATGTAATGTATACACTGAAAAACACGTCTCCCAAGCAGCAAAACCATCAATGAACAACGTAATGAAGTGCTGACATCCCGTACAGGGAGAACCCCTCGGTTCCATCATGTTTGCACACGTGCACACACCCGTTAATATGAGTTCATGTTTCCTTCTCTGTATGAATGCGTTGCGCCGTGTGTCAAATTTAAAAGCAGCTAATGTGGGGGGACGATGACCCCCAGAGTGACTCCCCCTCCCCCCCGTTGGCCAGAGGAGCACGTTGAGGTTCCTACTTTTAACAAGTCTCTGCAGGCCCATCTGTCTTCTCGAAGAGCCTGTCAGTTGGTGCTTAGGGATTTATCAGGTTGAAAAATGAACCAGCTCTCACATGAAAAGGCGCCATCCGAGGCTACTGGGTACAAAGGGGCCTAACATGATTTTGGATGTCGTCGTTACAGAGCTGCTGCCTGGCTGTTGTCTAACTCAGTGAAGTAGTGAAATCTGTTGGTTTCCATTCAGTCTTGTGACTGACTGTCTCATTGCAGCAGCCAAGAAACTACCCTCAGCCTTATTCGTGTTAGCTGATTAGTTGTCCGACAACTTAAATTCAATTCTCTCTGCCAATGATGTTTTGGAAAAAAAGTGCAATTGCTGCATTCCCTGGCTGTGCTTCTTTTAATGGCAGGTAGCACTTTTTTTTATCACACACAAGGCATTTGTTGGTGATTGGGGTGGATGCAGGACACACAAAACGCAGGATGTGAACAACAAAGACCCTTTGGGGAAGGGAAGGCAACAAAAATGTCTGCAGATTCTCAGTCATCCAGGTCATGGCAGTCCTTGGAGCTTCAGTAAAAAAGCAACTGGACTTCTCTTTTAGGTTCTTGAAGACATTTCACCTCTAAGAAGATACTTCAGTTCTTCTTCAAGAACGCAAAAGTCTCTTTTCCTGAAGCTCCTATTTGTATAGCAACACAAACAGAAATACTTTGGGAACGTTGGTGGTTTGATTCATTTAAACTTGTGTATGTCGTTGTGCTTCACGTCACTGTTGACTTCTTCAAAGATAAACCGCAACCACAATGTTTTGCTAAGCTTTAAGTGATGTGAATTCCTAAATATAACTATAAAAAAACATTGCACTTTGTCAGTTAACATCTTACTAATCCGTTCAGTCAACATTTTGCAACTTGGCTGGTATGTTTGTAGTGTTGCCTCATTGCACTGACAAAAAATGAATCACTTGAGCAGCATTACATTTCTTAAAAAAATAGTTTGCTGTAGTAATTTTGGAACATATAGATGTAATTTCTAGAAGTTGCATGACCACACAAACATTTCTGAAATACAGACTGAGCAATCTTCACCATGAACAACAAGCAACACGGCCGCATTTATCAACCTCAGACAAAGCTCTGATATGTATGCAGAACTGTATTTTTTTCTGTATTTGTATGGATGGTGTGCGGTGCAGCAGTTAATCACAGCAGTGAGGAGGTTGGAGGGAGTTTTAACGGGGTGCAAACATCCACACACACACCCGCACAGACGGTGTTTGACCATTGATCAGCAGCCTCACGAGCAGCTCTTATCGGCGTCTCGGTCCGTTGGCTGTCTGCACTGACTCACTTTCACAGTCACTCAGCTCTCTTTGTGTTTATCTCCAGTTGTGTGTGTGTGTGTTTGCACGCTCCGAGTGTGTGCGTGAGGTCAAAGAGCAGAGAAGGGAGAGTGAATGAGTAGCGAGGTATAAAGGCTTCGGCAACCTCTCACTTTCCATCTTCGTCAGGACACTTAAAGCAGCGAACTTTTATCTCACAGCTGATGTTGTGTCTGTTGAGTGTTGATGAGCTGTAAGTGTACGTCTGCTTTGATTTTAGCACCTGTGATGTAATATATATATATCCATCCATTATCTATACACCGCTTAATCCTCATTAGGGTCGCGGGGGGGCTGGAGCCTATCCCAGCTGACTTAGGGTGAAGGCAGGGGACACCCTGGACAGGTCACCAGTCTATCACAGGGCTACACTTAGAGACAGACAACCAAGCACACTCACATTCACACCTACGGACAATTTAGAATCACCAATTAACCTCAACATGTTTTTGGACTGTGTGGGAGGAAGCCGGAGAACCCGGAGAGAACCCACGCTGCACGGGGAGAACATGCAAACTCCACGCAGAAAGATTCCGGACGCGAACCGGCAACCTTCTTGCTGCGAGGCAACAGTGCTACCAACTGCGCCACCCTGCAGCCCGTAATATATATGTATTTTTTAAATTTAATCTTCGTTTTAGAAACAAAACTAGTTAGTATGAAGAAGGAAAAGCCAACAAGGTGTGTTTTTTTTTTTACAACCTGGCAACCCAAAACGTATTACTGTTCTATGTGTAATGAACAAACAGTGTTGTGTCATTATCTACTAAATAAGCCTCGATTTGGAGCTATTCAACAACTGATCACTGACGATTCATCGCGTGTTTGTTTCTGGTTCATTCCTTATTGCATCCTGACTAAATACACTTTACACTTTTGTACGATATTGTAAATGAGTGATAATAGTAAACTTTTTGTGCACTTCTCTTAGCAGTGCTACAACGTGCTTCACAAAGAAATTATACAAAATAAAATTGCAATAACACAAAGCAGATAAAATAAGTTGAAGCCCCAAGGACATGAGAACAAAGGAGGCAAAAACAGTAACATCAAATAAATAGAAATACAAAACAGCAAAACTCTCACGTAGAAGCTTTCTTATGAAAGAAGCTCCAGCCTCAGTGTGTCTCAGTTCAGTGTGGTCAGACTTTCATATGCAACACAATAATGCAACCTTCTAAACTGAACACTTACTAACTATATTTTACATATAAAACTTCTGTAGGTTGATTAAAGTTGAAATTTAATTGCACGCCGTTTTCATTACTGTTGCTTTGCGACTTTTATTTACATTTACATACATTCATTGATTCAACGAGAACCAACGCTGATCTAACATCCCAGAGTTTTAGGGAATCTGCAAACCTTTGAGTGGCAACATTCATTTGTGGTTATGTATGTGGACGCCTGCTTTAAGCTCTGTTTTGGTCTCCACCACAGACAGGAGCCTGTGTGGAAAAAAAATCCAACTCTCTAGCAGCTAAATGCTTCATTATGTTCACCAGCTCTGTGGTAAAGTTTGTCCGTCGGCACTTGATGCAGGCCAGGTGACGTACAGTAGGTTTTATTAGAGCTTGAAAAGAGCTGTGTTTGGAAAGGACACAGATTACGGCCGTGAAAGTGAACCGAAGAAACTCGATTGAGCTGAGAGGAAACCGCGGAGTCTGGTGATCATTTTCTATGGATGACCTTTTTCCATTGCATAAAGATGAAATAATGGTGACAGTCATAGTTCTCACCACTGTGGTCTGTATGCTGGGATCAGGTGAGTATCCCTCCCTGTGTGGCCTGATAGACAATTTATTTAAAGGCCTTCGCTGTTTTTCAAACCCCTAATATTCCTTCATTGCTGTCTTTTAATGGTTATGTTACAGAACAATCTAAAGCTTGACTCATTTTTATCCTTATTTAGGCTTTTGATTTAGCAAGCTGTTCTTCTTTACTTAAATAATTTGGCTTTAAATGTAAAAACTGACTTTTTTTCTCTTACTAATTTTGCCTTTTCATGTCGAAGCTTCATTTGTATCCAAGTTAATTGCTTTTATTTTCTTACTCGACTACATTGAACCAAAGATATCCACTGAGACGACAAAACACAGACCACAGGAGAGAAAAGAGACCCAGTTTATGACAGTATTGTAATACAGTTTATACAGTAAATGCATGGACAGGGAAGGCGAGTAGAGCTGCTCGATGCATCATGGGAAACCCCCCCATGCCCCGAGGACTACAGCAGCATAACTACAGGATGGTTCAGGGCTGCACGGTCTGCATTAGAGTGGTGGACTGACTGACCCAACCCGCCAGCGTGGCTAAAAATATCGATTGGTGCAGCTTCAAGTGAAGGATGTGAACACTTCTTCCACTCAAACCGGAGAATTTTCTCTTAAATTAATCGTTCTTTTTTCATCTCGCCAGTTGTCAAACTCTGGTCCGTTCTGTCAGTAGCTGATACACAGCAGCTGGTGGAGCAGGTGGGGGTCAAACTAGCCCTGTGCTTGTTTGTTTCTCACCCCCACCCGCCGTCGCTTCCTCTCTTCATTTATTTTGGGTTTCCTCATTTCATCCCTCACTGCCCTGTCTGTGGCGGTCGTTCCCAAGCTCTGGTCACAGCAGGGATTCACAGATGGTGGATTGACAGTTCATAGGTTTCACTACTGTCTGGTAGTAGCTCACTTTATATCCGTAGCACTGTCATCGCAGTGTAATCACACATTCTGATCACCTGGGCCGGATTTATAAGAACGTCTGTCTGTTCTCCCTTTTCAAAACAAGAGTCCAGATTGATCTCTGCTTGTTCTGAGACACCTGTTTGAAGAACCTCAGTTCACTGTGTGTTTATTTAGCTTTTTAGAGCACAAGGACACTCTGTCACCAGCCCAAGCAAACACGACTGAAAAGGCCGGTTACCTTAAAGGTCAGCACAGGTGTGTTTGTCTGTTCCTGTCCTTTCACTGTTTCTGTTCCTGAAAAACAGCCTTTTTGTCGCAGCTGTCACCTTGAAACACTCAGCTGACGTTTGTTTGGTTTGTAAAGTTTGGTGGTAAGGGCTTAAAGAAGTCAAACACAGTCATGAGCTGTGTTATATCTCCTTGCCATGTAAGCCCAAAAGTTGCAATTAATCATGTTTTATATGCTCATAATGTCTTTCCTTGTATTGTTTTTTTTTTTCACTTTGGTTACAGCCCAGTGACTTTAAATCATCTGTCGTGTATTCAGGCATTTTAAAAAATAATAAATAATACAGCTGTTCAGCTTCAGTGCTTTACTGGATTGATTAATTCGCACCAATTTAAGGCTTGTTTTGGAGCTCTGCCCCAAAATGGGAATAGAAGAGTGATTAATGTTCTTTCAGTAACACAACATCACATCCCAGCAGTGTTCTATTGAGAGAAGTTGGTATTTTTTTTCCAAAATAAAAGTTGCAACCACTATGAGGTGCCTTAAGTTGAGCTAGAGTTAAGTTTGATCATTGATTGATTTCCTCTTTGCTTGTTACCATGAACATAACAGATATGTGGGTTTGTCTTAAAGCAGTAATAACAATAATATAAATGATATCTTAATTTATGGATACAGTCAAAGCAGATTTACCAAGTGGTTCACATGCCAAGAAAAAAAACGCACAAACATTGATTTGAAAAGACAGTATAAAGAGAATTGAAGTACTGAACTGTGATATTAGATTTAGGAATAGCAAAAGCCAACAGAATATCAACTAGAATCAGACAAAATCAGAAAAGACAGTGAAAAAAAAAAAAAAAGAGGTTTTAAGCTTAGATTTAAAAGCAGTTACTGTCTCCGTGTTTGTTATTTCAAAAGCTCCGTCCTCCTCAAGCCTTCAGCCGAGAGTCTGGAACAGACAGAAGGCCCGGTCCGAGGATCTTAAAGTATTATTTAAAGTGTTATTCAGTATAAAGTATCAGCATTTCCATGTTTGTGTTGCTGGAGCCAATAACGGGACTTTCTGTTTTGATTCAACTGAAGAAAACTCTCAGACATTCTCACAGCATAATGTGGTCAGCGGGCTCAGCAGCAACGCAAAGCTTGAGTCTTACAACTTAAGGTTTTATGACTCTCAGCCAAGTATGTCTCCCCTTTCTGACAGCAGCTTATACTCCTGCAGGTTTCTTTGTGATCAGTGGAGCTGACTGTGTTTGCCATCAGGACAGCAGTTGTTAGGTTGGTATTAACTTTAGAGCAAAGACACAGTTGGATTTTTACATTTTACATCAACTGAAAGCAATAAATGACACTTGGTGTGAAAAAATAAAGAAAGAAACAGCTAACAATGTTTAATCTTTAAGT
>NW_007579859.1:53864-66969 GCF_000690725.1 Stegastes partitus
ATTATTATATTTATTACCACAAAACTGAATTGACTGATATCTATAAAATAAAACAACCTTTTTCAATAATGTACCTCTTTTGAACTCTACTGTTCTGAATTACTACTCCACCAAAAATTTAAACTGCTCTGACTACCTAAGTCCATATCCCAGATTAAACCAGTTTTAAATGTGCAGAGGTCACATATGATTTCATTTATAGCTGAATGTTGTTCTTTAAAAAACAAAAACAGAAGTTGTCTTCTTAGCTGAATGTTGTATCTGTGAATGTTACAGCTCTATAACTTTCACTGATGGTGGCTTTAGGTTTTTCACAGAGAGGCACGAGACTGAGATAAAATTCGAAGCACCAATAGTGGCATTTAGTGACACCATGAGAGACACATCACCACCAAACCGCACTGAAATTCCCTGCTAAAGATAATTAGCTGGAACAGACTCTATGTGAGACCATGACCAAATGAAGTATTAAATATCAATATAAAACCACCACCATGCAAAAATCAAACACAGAGGATACTGATATGAATATATATTCCTATAAGTAATTCCTTATGCTCAAGAAAATTGTGCAAATCAGCCTTGATGTTGCCTGAATTCTATGATGTTTCAAAAATCAAAATATGTGTGCTACATTTAACATATCTTTTTTTTTTTTTGTGCCAGCCATACAAGAATAAGTACCACAGATCCATGTGGTATCACAGTAATGGGCCTGCTGGTCTCCATTACAGGCAGATGCTCCCTATAAGAAACCGCTTTGCATTCAGCCAAGTGTATGTAATATATCAGGCTTAAATAAGGAATGATGTCAACCTGAACCTGATCTGAATCTGTGTTTCTTTGTGGCTCGACAAATGTAATCATCGCTTAATAGTTATTGTTTGACTTTTAATAAAAACCAGGGACAGAGATCATCTTACTGACTGATTTGAAGATTTTATTGATTGCTGTTGAGGCTTCTTCAGCCTTGTTTGCCTGATTGTCTCATCTTTGATGGTAATATTAATAGAAACATGCATTTGTGTCACTGTTACCCCTTTTCCACCGAGCTGGTTTCAGTGCTAGTTCTGCACACACTGTTGCACACTGAAATCCGGTACAATTGTGTCCCACCAGCAGCACCACAGTGGTGGAAAACAGTACTTTTTAAAAAAAGTTATTTTTTGGCCTTTTTGCGATGGGAAAGTTGAGAGACAGACAGGAAAGTGGGGAAGAAGAATGGTGAGAAGGACCTGCAGGAAAGGGCCATGAGCGGGACTCAAACCCATGACCTCTGCATCAGGGACTGCAGCCCCTGAACATGGGACGCCAGCTCAACCAGTTGAGCTATCACAACATCCCAGCAAACAGTAGTTTTATAACTTCAGTGGTATTTACACTTTGAAATGAGGTCTTCTCATAAAACACGAAGCACACCTACATGCTTTTTTTTTCCACCCAGAAAAGATCACTCTGTTTCATCTTGAACAAATCTGACATTAGAACACCCGAGTTGACTCTTTTTAAAGTCATCTTTGGTCGCACACCGGTCTGAGCACCGCAGCCACCAACAGCAGCTACCACAGCCTGCTGTGTGGGGTGTTCAGGGAACATCAGTAAATTGTAGTGTCTATCAATAAGAAAATGTTCAGCAAGTCATATGTTTTGCCTGTGACAAGATGGGAAGTGCGACCAAATGAGAAAGTTAGTTGCACCAGTGAAAAACTGAGTCCGGAGCCCTGTGTGGACTTCGTGTGGTGTGAACGTTGTTTGGTAAACGGCTACGTATGCCTCGATGTATGGCGTGGCTCTAACTTGGCTCCTTGCCGATGAAAAAGCAAACAGGTTCTTAGGAGGTGCCAGATTTGAACCAACTAAGCACTGGAACTGGCACCAGCACGGAACTGGCACCTGGTTTCTTCTTGGTAGAAAAGAGACGTGATGCAAAATCTAAAACACCAACACCACAATCGTTATAGTTTAAACTAAATCTACGGGGAAGGTCGCACAAAACATCTTCAGTTCTGTCCTTAGTGTGATATTTCTTCCCATAGCTGAGAGGCTTCCTTCAGGATGTTGCACATGCCTTTACAGTTTTCATTAGTTGAGGAAAAAAGTCAGCGTTTACTGCAGTGAAAGAGATTTTACAGCAGTGAAATTCTAGTTCCCATGGAGACCATTTGTTAGTGTTATCATCTCACCTGAAGACAAGAAAACAAAACTGGTCAGAGGAGGAAAGAAATTATACTTCTGGGGATAAATAAGATAAAATAAGAGCACAAAACAAAACAAAATATGAATGTGGAAGGAAATTACAGCCTGGAAATATTCATTTTCTTCATTTATCACCATAAACTCGGTCATGTGGCAATTAAGATAGAGTGTGAGGACCTTTCTTCCTTTCATTTGGTTGCTGAGGTCTGTTGTGCAGCAGGTTAACTAGCTTTAGGAGATTCCTTGAGCTAGTTAATCTGCTGCACCTTTATCACAATTTAAGAAAAATCTTTAGTTGTTTTGTGCCACCAGCCCACGGCAATCATTTTCCTAACATCATTAATTTAACACTTTAAATAAAGTAGTATGAGGTCATATTTTCAACAGTCGTCAGTGGCGAAAAAAGTGTTTGTCAAGTGCTCTTTTATGTGCATATACAATACCTGTAAGTTATGTGTTCAAAAACGTACAGATTGCACCTTTACTTTCAATTTCTAAACATGTACTTTGAGCTAAAAGTAGCTAAAAGTTAAGTAAAAGTGCCAAACAAAGCAATACACGTGAAACAAAGCTCCCTATAATAGGATGCTGTGGCTCACTGTTGTTCAGGGGCCAAACATATCCTTATTTTCAGGATATAAAACAGGATATTAGAATTAAGTTGAGGGGGGTTTGGGGGATTGTGAAAAACAATGTGCTGCAGACATTTGTTGGTTGCACCGTTCAGCTACAGACCACAGACCCTCCCTTCACCCTTCACCCTGCTGCTCCTCATCAGCCCCTTCCTTGGTCTGGGAGGTCGGCTGTCAGGAACGTTCACCACCTGAGAGAGGAAGACTGAGGCGGATGCTGGAGATGAAATCACTTCCAGCTCAGGGTCTGAATATAGTCGTGATTCGGTCCAGAGGGGATGTTTACATAGTGGACTGCTGGCCTGACACAATAGGGGCTGCTCAGAGCATGTTTGTGGGATGACGGCAAGCATTGTGCTGCAGAAATGTATGCGCTCTCTCTCTCTCTCTCTCTCTCTCTCTCTCTCTCTTTCTCTCTCTCTCTTAGTCTCCAAGTGGTGTTCAAGTTACCCCTTTGTTGCTCTTCATTGTCCTGTTGCATGCTGAGATATGTGTGTTCCCATTTTGCTGGGGAACGTTCAGCTTTCTGCAGGAAACCACTTGGAGGACGAGCACTGGCACTTTGTCATAGAGGGAACAAAAAAATCCAAGTGCAACAGGTTATCATCTCCCTGCAGATGCCTGTACACTGTAAAACAAAAATACATTCACCAGCACCATTTTAAAAAAAAAAAGGTAGAAAACTGTAGCTGTGAAAAGAAAAATTAAAACAACAGCCCAAATCTGCAACATAATGATATTTGAAGCAATATATATATATGTGTGTGTGTGTGTGTGTGTGTGTGTGTGTGTGTGTGTGTATGATTTGGATATTATATACAATTTTGTCTTATTGGCTTTTCCAGTCAAATTTAAATTAATATTCTTTCCTGTGATTTAAGTAATAGTGAAAACATGAATTACTATTTTTCACCCCTCAATATATATATAAGTTGTTGCATAGTTGTTGTTTTTTTTTTCTTCTTCAAACTAACAGCAGAAATCTGTAAAATAACAATGTTTTTTGGTGATTTAAGAACAGTAAAAAAAAAAAAAAAAGGTAGTTTTTGAAAGATCAAACGTTGCAATCAAACAAATCAGCATTTGTGAAAATAAAATTCTGATGCAGATGTTATTTACAGTTTTGGCCTGCTGTTTTGTTTTATCTTTTAAAGGTAAAAGTACAAATTCATATATTTTTCTGTGATTTTACTACTTATTATCTGTAATTTAACAAAACTGGAAAATCTGGAAAATGTAAAAATTACAGTTAAAAATAGTTCTTAATTTTTAAATTTTTTTTTTTTTTACAGTGTAGTTTGACATTTATTTGTAAGGCAGCAGGAAACCCAACTCGGCACTGCAGGGACTGAGCACTGATCTGGACTCTCAGATGGACCAGCAGTTAAGGCCTCAGAGCAGGTGTTCCAGGTTATCTGTGTCGAATGGACTCTTCCAGCAGTCTTGGCTCATCCAGGATTCTCTGTAAGCCTCTGAGCAAAACTAAACACAAACACTCACAGTTGGTTTGAGTTCTTGTGTTTTCGGTGATTAGTGCCGTACTTTGTAAGGCTTAATGGTGTCTAGCCTTTATAATGGGAAGCAAAACAAGACTCCTCGCTGACCACCATCTATCACAGAAGACAGACAAGAAACAAGAAATAACACATGCTCTGCTTCAGTTTCTGAGGAAATTATGTGGCTCTGTAGTTGTTAAATTCTACACTGTCTTCTCACATGAAGCTTATTAGTTGAGATAGCTGAGAACACCTGTCTGTGCCTGACATGAAATACTAATCAGAGGTGAAAATAAAAGAAAATTGTAAAGTTGGACTGTAAAACCAAAACAGAGAGTTGAAGGTGGAATACAGGGATGATTCTGTCTTGGTTTGTCATTTAAAGCAGCCTCTTACATGTTAGATGTCCAATACATTAAAGTTAATGTGTGTAAAGTATTGAAATAGCATCACTAACATGTACCTCAGATATCAAAAGTAGACATTGGTTGTGCTGGAAATTGGCCCAGTAAATAATTGATTGCCATAATGTCAAGTCAAGTCACCATCATACATATAGCACAGTGAAAATGACCCAAAATGCTTTCCTGTGGAGAAATAAGATTGAAGTTGTTAAGCTTAAGACCTAAGATTATTACAGAGAGAAAGCCAACAAGTTCACAGATTCCCTTTAAGCATTCACTTTGCAACAGTGGAAGGAAAGATATCCTGTTTAACAGTAGGAGACCTCCAGCAGCACCAGGCTCAGGGAGGGCAGCCGTCTGTCTCGACCGGTTGGGGTGAAGCAAGGAAGAGACAAACAAGTCCGACAACAAACAAGACAATGACAAGCACTGATCAGGTTGGTGACAAGCCACAGATATCTGCAGAAAGGTGGGAAAAAAAAGACAAAAAATGTTGCATGAGTAGATGGGGCTGCAAGGTGGTGCGGTGGTTAGCACTGTTGCCTCGCAGCAAGAAGGTCGCTGGTTCGCGACACCCGGGATCTTTCTGCGTGGAGTCTCCATGTTCTCCCCGTGCAGCGTGGGTTCTCTCTGAGTTCTCCAGCTTTCTCCCACACAGTCCAAAAACATGTTGAGGTTAATTGGTGATTCTAAATTGTCCGTAGGTGTGAATGTGAGTATGAATGGTTGTCTGTCTCTAAGTGTAGCCCTGTGATAGACTGGTGACCTGTCCAGGGTGTCCCCTGCCTTCACCCTGAGTCAGCTGGGATAGACTCCAGAGGTGGTGTATAGATAATGGATGGATGGATGAGTAGATTGTTAACACAAATGCATCAAAGCAGAAGCAGCATTTTGCAGTTGGTTTATATGGAGCTACTTTAAACTGCTTACAGTGTGTTGTATTTTAAAAAGTAAATATACTAAATACAGAATCAAAGCTTACTGTAGGTTATGTATGCAATGTCCTTGTCTGAAAGTAAAATTATGCTTTAGCAGGTAATTAAATACTTGAGTTAAATAACTATTTAAATATTTGAGTTACAGGGGTTTGTATAAGAATCTGACTGTTTTATCCAATATTTACTTTTGACTTATTCTGAGTTTATGATGCAGTAACCTCCAGGGATTAAAAACAAAGCCAACAACTAAGTACTAAAAACTGCAGTTCCTCAAATGGCCACTTGAGGCTGTCTCCAAAAGGGAGTCCATCCTCATAGACCCTCATGTTGAAATATGCAACTTTACAGCAGAAATAAACACATTGAAAGCCTGGAACTAAAACTCTTCTGATCCCTATAGCTAATTTCTACATTAATAGCAATGATACAAAAGGTAAGTTTTGTATGATTCATCTTTTAAAGTTATTTTAAAGCTTTAAGTTCTACGTAATGTGCCACTTTGAGTGACAGCTGGGTGGCGTCACAGGACAGCCCATGGCCTGTCTTGTTTTTAGATTAGCAGGGAGTTAGGCAGAGTCAGAGCCAGAACACTAAGCTTCAGAACAGCTCTTCAGAGAACCTGCAGATGATGTAATGGAGGGTTCATCCATCTTTATATACAGCCGATGGCACTGACAGCAGCTACCCATATCAGATGAATGCAGTTTGTAATCAAATTGTTAGAAATAATTTGGTTTCCTAAGCAAAGATGACTCATTTTCAGGTAAAAATCTATTCACAGTGTAGAAGAGTGGGTTGGATGATGTCAACCTGTTTTCCAAGAGTACTAAGTGTTGGAATTTAGCTTCCACAGTCCACAGTAATGTTTTGTGTAGTGTTAGTGGCTTCCAGAGTGCCACAGAGGTGTGTTGATGTTCTTCCAGATACGCACGGCGATCTGAAGGTGCGCCAACAATCAGAACAGCACAAACACTTTTGCAACGTTGGATTGTGCAATCTTGGTACAACGCTGCTCCACTTGTTCGGTCTGTGTTCACTTCACACATCTCCACCATGTAACAGGAGCCTCAGCTCCAGCAGCAGGCCGATGGGACGGAGACGGAGCCTGTAGAGGGAGCAGTAAACCTCACACTCTGTGCTCCTTCTCCTACAGCGCCACCATCAGGAGGAACTCACTGGTTAAAGCTCACGTAGACACTTTGCCATCTCTTCAGCTGAGCAAATAACCGTATTTGCCCTCCCTGAACCAAATCAAGGAAATCCTCTGGAATAATCCTGAGTAAATACAAGCCCCGGTTTTTGCTACGTTTCCCACTATCAGCACCCATCAGTCCAAGAAGATTTCATTTCTGTGTGGTCTTTTAATGTAATTTAAACAAATAACAAAACCATTAAATGGTATTTCTGCTTGAGATTAAGCTGCAACAACTGATTATTATGTCCTAATCTGAAATGGCTCGAGGGATGACAGACAACAAAGCAATTTCTTTATATTAATTATATCAACAACGATAAGAACAATAATCTATTGTACTGATTGAGACATTAAAAAACTTGGAACTTACATAGTTTTATCATTGGCTTTAGTGCAAAATTCAAATAGAAAGTCATTATTCTGAAGGCACTATGTGAAATTAAACAAGGTGTCACAGTCATTCTTAGTGCTTTTATGCAGATTTAAAATGTAAAAGCATGATCACTTTTAATTAGACTACTGATGTATGAGCAATCAGAATGATTTGGGTGATGCAAATATAAATTGACAATATATCTTAGGGTAGCACCCACTTTACATTCCACGTTTAATAACCACTAATGAAGCGTTATGTGAATAAATGTGGAAACAAACCAGAGGACCTCGACCACTCCAGTAGACAACACTCTACTACACATAAAGGCTCAGGACTGGGATTTAAACCCTCGTCTTCTAGCCGTGAAGTTGCACCGCTGACCGCTGAGGCGACTCAGAGAGCTGCAGCTCTGAGCAACTGAAGGTGGAGACGAGGTGATTTGGATGTCAGGTGACCTCGTCCTCCGATGACGTAGCAGTTTTTGGCATCAGAATGTCACCTTTTTGTTTTTTGTCCAGGGACATATCACCGGGTTTTACTTCTTGTACTTTCTCTTCTTTTTTTTCTCAAGGTATTCTTGAACATCATTGCTGCTTTAAAAAAAAAAATGTTTCAAGTGTAACTACTGACAAAAAACAGACCCTCAGACCATCGTGTTTTTCTTGTACAATAACAACTGATGCAATAAACGCCAAAGTGACCACTGGAAATGATTCTGTTTCCTTGGTAACCTTAACTGTGTGTCTATTTTTTCTGTTTTAGTTTCCATTACAACAACAATGAAAACTTTTGTAGTTACTGTAATTCAGTTACATGCATGTTCTGCACTTCCCAAAAGACATAAGTTTTCCAGTTTAAGGTGAAACCAGTTGGCAGGATCAGGCCGTGAACCCCTCCTGGTGGTGTTAGCAGGCATAGCAATTCTGCACACTCTTATTTACTTGTTTTATTTATCTTTTTTTTAATAGCTTCTACATCTTTTCATCCAGTCAGTTCTGTGTTTTTCTTTTTTGCAAGTTCCTCTCACTTCACAGGAATGTGCTTTGGTCCTGGTTGGATTCTTTAAGCTGCCTCGGTGTGGGGGTTTAGGGTGAACAGAGGGAGAATGAGGGTCAGCGTGTAGTGGCAGTGCCCTCTGTTTATGGTGGGATTAGAGGCTGACCTGGCCCCTCTGTTTCCCCCTCAAAGCTGTGACGCCTTCTGCCACTCGAAAAACCACTGAGGGAACAAACACCGGAGAGAGCTGAATGTGAATCAAAAAAAGAAAGAAAAAAGGCCATAAATCAGGCTCTGCCAGATTACAGCAGAGTTTTAGATTTTCATGCAAGCTAAATATTTTGCTCTGTCAGAGTCATCAGATCAACATTCCCAGTGAACACACATTTTGACTCTGCAGGCGAAGCTATTTTTTCCCCGACTTGATGGCCATTGAGAAGGTGCCCAGATTTGTCAGGCCCTGGAGTCGGTGGGGGGAAATCCTGTTGCATAACAAACCTAATGGTCTCCACTCACTGCTTAAGAATCTGTCTCCCCGTGTAATGCTGCAAAAATGTTGAATCTCACCTGTTTGTGATAGCACTTCTAAAAAGGGGCATCCCACTGAATACGTGTCAAAATCCATTAGCTGCTCAGCATAAGTGACCCTGAAAACAGCTGTAGATGTTCCTCTATGACTCTTTCAAAGGTCTATGAAAACTCAAACCATCACAACAAATGTAACGTCATTGAAACTGACTTTAAATCCAATAAAAGATTGGGTTTTATTCAAACTAAAGTCAAAAACCTTTGTTTTACTTTGAACCGTGATGCTGTTTTTAGCTGTGCTGAGCTGTGTTGCCATGAAATCTTTATGTTTTTCCCACAGAATGAAGCGTGACCCCCTTACTTTGCTTCTTGCGTCTTCCTGAGGGAGAAATATTTGATTACACTGAAATCTCTCTACAAATGTTGGATGCGTTGCCATGAAATTTGCTACAGATGACTTTGGTGAGCCCCTGGCTTTTCACCTACAGTGCCACCAGCAGGTTTAAGTCTGAACTTATCCTGTTAAATAGCCCCATTGAATGTACTTTGTGCAGCCACTCAGGTTCCTTTGACTTCTCCTCTAGCACCACCGTGAGGCTGACATTCAGGCCTCCCTCAACTTGGATGATCTCTGAGCATGTCATCTGGGGCTATCAGGTTAAAGGGGATTTGTCCGGCGCTTTGGCTCATGACCAAATACGTGCAAAACTACTGTAATACCCGCCTAGCTCAGCTGTACTTGGCATGCTTACATTTGCTAATTAGCACTACCATCCCACTAATCTAAGGTAATGACCATATAAGCATTAAGTCTATTAACTCAACACTTACTCTTCAGTCTGTTCCCAATTTTTATGAAATTTCAATAACAAAATGCTGGAGTATTCTTTTAACTAAGTGGCAGGTTCAAGTTTCCAACTTCAAAGCAAGTTTTTAAAATAATTAATCAGACTCGATATTATAGTGGAACATAGACGCAACAATTTTTGGACATCAGAATTAGTAAACATCATTATCCCCCCCCCATAACCCAAATAAGCAAAATAAACACTGACCCCCAGTTAAAATGTTGTGTAGAATTATAAACGTATGTCTAAAGTTGACTCCTTAACATTCTTCCCATTTTGTTTTTAAAAAACTAAGACTAAAAGCTTAGAAAGATTTTGCTTATTGGACTTTATTGGACAACTTTAGATGACAGAAAATGTAAAAAAAAAAACAAAAAAAAAAAAACTGCCACTTATTGCCGTTGTTGTTCTTGTTGATGTACAAGATTTATACAATTTCCTGAAATGATCAATAATTTGATTTAGACTTGATGCCGTTACAAAATTTTCACTATTCAGACCGGTCAGTTTTAAGGGATTATAGGTCACAAAAAGTGCTTTTTATTTACAAAATCAATACAAATTGTAAGAATTAAAAATGAATCTAGGTAATTAGTTTCACAATATGCTCAATGTGGAAATGCAAACAGATAACATGAGAAACTGCTTTTTTTTTTTTTTTTTTTTTAATTATTTTAATTTTCATCCACAGCGTATAAAGAAAGCTCATATACCTCCTTCATCTTCAGAGTTATTTCAGCCTGCGAGGGAGTTTGGGCTTCATCTGGAGTCGCCTCCTTTACCTTTGCCCTCCCTCAGGTGCCCCTCTGAGGAACTCGAAGAAGAGTCGTGATCCTGGAACATAAGGAAGAGCATGTGACCCTGACAACAGGGGAGGACACGCTGCCACAACGGCAGGCTGGAGGAGAGGAAGGAAAAACACAGGAGGACAGGAAGGAGGGCCTTTTGTTTGGTTTGTGCCTCATGAGACTCCCTGCTTTGACAGATTTACGACCATCATCCAGATCAGGAGCTAAGAAGCTGCACGATCCAGAGCAGAATGAGGTCACTTCACCTGCAGAGTTTCAGAGATGCAAAAACATGTATGGTGAAAAAAGAGAGATCTACCTGAAGTTGAACAAAGAATGTGAGATATCAGGAGCAGGGAAACAAAAACCTGTGCTAGTATCCTATTCCACATACTCTGATCGATAATACATAGTGTTGGAGAAGATTCTTTTTTCTTGTCTGTTTGTTGTTTGTTTGTTTGTCCATCTGTTCGTTTGTTCCTTTGTTCGTTCCCTGTAATGTACGCCCCATATCTTTACATCCTGTCCACATCCACAGCTCATCCTGGTTATCGGATTATCTCACAGTCACACACTCATCTGTTTCCTCCCAACGATGAGAACCCTGTCCTGCAGAACAACATATCTTACAAGCACAAAAATCTTTATACATCAACATTACAATGAGTAACATATAATGAATAAACCCTCAAGATTAAGTATTCTTATTCTTTAAACTTAAATGATTATATATGTTTCAAGTAATATATCATGTACACAACAATAGCAACTAAGTTGTTGGAGAGTAGATATCTAGTTTAATATTGTCCTCAATGACCAACACTGTCTTCTCTTTTAAATCAACCTCAGGCTGCGTCAGTGAGTTCTATATTAAATACTGTCACATGTTTCTCCATGAAAACTCATTAAATTCATGTTTGACCTGAAGAAGCTTCTTCCATGTTGCACGAAACCATCATTGTCAGCGTCTCTTCCACATATACACTCACCTCTGATCACACACAGGTACAGCTGGTTTGGTTCTGACACATTCCTTCATGTGTTCAGCTGCATTAAGGGTCACTGTGAGTGGATTGGTCTTCAACACTGCAGCACTTAGTGTTGTAATGGTTGCGGCAACTTTCTGTGTTTCTGTCTGACAGTGTGTAAACAGGGCATGGACACCCTGCTATCATAACTCATTTAGTTTGTGCACAGAGTGTCTCTAGTATATGCTGTTTATTAAAAGTTAGAGTGAGAACATGTGCTTCACTGATGTTAGGGAAATTCTTCAGTGGAGTCCTAACTGCTCCGAATCAGCACACAGAGTCGTCTCTCAAATCAAAGCAAAGTTCTTCTTGCAGCAAGGAACCAACATGTATAGTACAGAGTCTGAACAAGTGACTGCCTAAAAGCAAGAAAGAAGCATTGGTTCTTACATACAGACAGTGAATAGAAAACAACCTCCCGCAAATGGGTGCGATTAGGCACAGTTCTCGTGGTGTTCTGACTACCCGCTAAGAACAGCTAATCCTTGTCTCACATTCACAAAGTTCAGTAGAGGTAACAGACATTTACAGCATTAACTCACAGACTTTTCATAAATATCATTGGAACATAATAGAATTATTCTAACAGCTGACTACAGCCTAACTGTGGCATCTAGTTTAAGCAGTGACCACCTCTGACTACACCTGCTACTAACTACACAAGAAGTGTATTATTTTCATCATGATTATTTTGAAAACCAAATTACAGTTAATAGTGTTAGTAAAACATCAGGATGACTAAGTTAATCTCTCATCTTAAAGGACGAAGGGAGAGTCGAGATTCAACTCAAAGTGATGTGACTCTGAGTCGATTCTCTTTCACTGACTCACTGACTTGTATCAGTATAAAAGAAAGAACCTTCTTAACAGATATAACATGTACTCTTGAACTTCAGTGCTGTGGGTTTGGTGAGTTGATGCTATTTGTGAGGCTACACTCAGAAAGTCGCAGTGATGTGACAGCTGACTCTCTCTCTATATATATAAACATATATATGTCTGTTGCGTTCCTCCAGTTGTTTCTGAGCAGTTTTAGAGGTGTAGCAGAGTGCACCGTCCTGCTGGAGGACACCTTCTGTCGGGGAGTGATTCATGTTGTGGCTAATGAGTAATTATTACAGACATGTTTGTTTGTGTATGTAGTGAAAAATCAATACGTGATCTTGCCTGATGGGATACTTGTTTCTTTCACTGGTGCTGCATCAGGATGGCAGTCTTGCAAGATAAGAGTAACATATATGTACTTATAAAATAACTGACTCACTGACTTACATCCCTGTTGTTGGAATCATGAGTGACCCTTCCACAGCCATTTATCTCCATCATTTCTCCACATTGGCATTTTATTGTGTCTACGTATTTACCTTCCACCCTGCAGGAATAGTTTCACACCTGTTCTCGGTTACACTGCATCCAACATCCACATTTTGACTTTAAAGTCCCTAAAAACCAAGCAGAGCCAGAGGCTACAGAGGCTGTGAAGAGGGTGAAGGACCAGAGGAAACATTTGGTATCCATAAACCCCTACAATAGAAGAGCCTGATCCAGAGAGTAAAAACAGAAACATGAAATAAAAGGGCTCCCTGAGGGGATGGCCTTATGGCACAAAGCAGAGCAGAGCGCATTACCTCATGTTGTCAGAATTATACAGAAAAAAATTGAGGTTGACTTTTCAAATAT
>NW_007579859.1:69009-71832 GCF_000690725.1 Stegastes partitus
CCTCACCTTACCTTTGGACCCTGACGTCACTTCCATGACAACCACAGCTGTCTCCTCTCTGTTGACTGACTCCACTCTCACATCTTTGTCACAGACGCGCCTTTTTCTCCATTTTAACTACGTTTGATAAAGCGGTGAAATGAAGTCGAGGAAGCAACACGTCCTGCTGCTGTGGATGTTGGTCTGTTCCGGGATGACGGAGGCGATCGAGCCCATCAGCACCACCATAGCGGTCGGCATGGCTGCGGCTCTGACCGGCTTCTTAGCCAGCTACCAGAACATTTTGTATTATTTTCACGAGTGCTGTCGGCCGGAGTGGATTTCTTTTAACAAAACAGGTATGTACATGCCACCACGAGCTCTTCACACTTATACAGATGGAAACCTGCTAATTATCAGTTTGCCGTTAGTTTAACTGGTGAACCTGCTCCATTGCAAGCTAGCTATCCAGACACTGAAACGGTACCAACTGACAAAAAGCTAATTGTGGCACTTTTAGCGGATCCATTTCGCATCGTTTAGTCAAACGTTGTTGGTGTTTTTGAACAGAGCCCTGCTGTGTCACGTGTTCATGACGTATACGGAAGTTCCCCGTTGTCAGCGAGAAGCTAGTCTGCAGGTTTAGCGCGGTTTTGCCGTTGTAGTATAGTCGTTTTAGTCCATTAAAACGACTAATGTCGAGCTTTAATTGGTTTCGACGATGAAAACGGCACACTTATATTTGTTGTTACACGTCTTGTCGACAGCCAGTGTACTGGTTAACGCCTTTGATCCGATCACAACATCAGTGATTGTGGGTCTCGGTGCGACTCTGGGAAAGACGATCTACAATTATTTACATGAAAGTTGTGATAAGAAATGGATCGCCTTCAACGCGACAGGTGAGCGTGTGCAACTAGTTTCTGAAGACAAGGTAGTTTCTTTAACTCGTCTAAAGGGACAGTTATTCACAGTAACATACAGTCTGGACGTCAGTGACTTCAGTGGTTTTATTGGCCGTTAAAACCAAAACCACATGGGAGAGTTAGTTAACATGTGAACAGTGTTTGGTGCCTTTAGGCTCCCGTCAGTGTTTCAGGTCTTGTGGTCATTTGAGGTACCGACCACCTCCTCTAACAACGTAACAATAACTAAATAATTCATTATTTTCACTGTAAAGTAATCCGTTGTGTGTGTTTTTATATGACCTCGTAGTCACAACATATTATTTAAAGGTACTCTCCGGTCTTGAATAACCCCCTAAAAACTTGTCAGAATTTATTGAAGTTTGATATTTCTAAGTGTTTTCCATGAAATTATTCCTATCCTGCCTCACAGTGACTTAGATTTGAACTCTACACAGTTGATTCCTCCAGAGTTTGCAGTTCTATCAAGACCTAAACACTGTAAACTACTCCGGGTTACANCAAGTTTATCATAATTGTACAAATATTTAAAAAATACATAAAACATAAAACCTGCAGAAGAAACTGCACTGTCACTATCCAGGGTTCATGACCATATGTGTGGGTTAGAACGTAGATTAACTGGTTCCGGCTCCCTGTCATCATGATGGCCTGATTCAACTTCTGCATTACTACTGATGTTACACCAATCCATCTGTCCGTCTTGTGACCATTTACCTAGCACTCATAAACAGATGCTTAAACTCCTTGGCTTGAGAAAGCAACTCACTCCCACCCATATATACATATAAATATATACATACATATATATACAGTTAAAACCAGAAGTTTACATCCACTGTAAAAAAGACGTAACTTTTTTATTTTCCTCACTGTCTGGCATTAAATCAGACTAAACTTCTCCTGTTTTAGGTCAGTTAGGATTACCTACATTATTTCTATTTGCTAAATGCCAGAAAAATGAGAGAGATAACTTCTAAGAATTTTTTTGTAACTTTCTTCAAAAAGTCAGACGTTTACATACATTTCCTTAGCATTTGGTAGCATTGCCTTTAAACTGTATGACTTGGGCCAAACACCGTCATAAAAAAAGTAGTAGAAAATCCTCTTAAAAGATTCTCTTATACAGTAGATGTAAACTTCTGGTTTCAACTGTATATATAATACTAAATAACTGAAGGAGGAATTGTTTTTGAAATATATCATTTTTAGATTTTTTTTTTCTGGTAAATGCAACTGATTCACACTCATTAGATGAATATAAAATGATATGTTGTATATGCAATGGGGTCTATATTGTTTAGAAAATTACAGTCATCCTCAAATGTATTTATACATTAAAGAATGGGGGGGGGAGACAGCTGTCACTGAAATAAGTTTGAATTGACAAAAGTAATAAAAAATACAAATGTAATGAAAAATAAAGTATTTTTCATTTCATTTTATTTCAAAAATACAAATGTAATGACAATCATGACATTGCTTTTGAATTGTGGTTTAACAGAAATATTTTTTTAAAAAAAACAAAAACAAGCAAACAAGCATGATGGGACCCGTAAACTAATATTTTTGTTGAGCAACCCTTTGAGACAGGTATTTGAATTTTGGCCCACTGCTCAACAGACAAGTGCTCTAATTTGTTGTGTTTTTTATTTATTGTTAATTATTTTATTTATCATTGCTTTTTTCAGTTTCTAGTTATTTGAGTGACTATTGTGAATTTTACTTTTTCTTTAACGGAAGGATATGAATACATTTGAGGACGACAAGATCAGTGTGTGTCAACGGTTCCTGAAAGTAGCAGCAGTCTATTGTACACTCTTATACCATGGTCTGGGTGAATACTCGATTCTGATTGGCTGCAGGGTGTCCATTAACAAGTGATATACGACACCTATAAAGAAGTTCCGGTCAAATA
>NW_007579859.1:73647-87091 GCF_000690725.1 Stegastes partitus
TAGACCTATAACAAGCTACAAAATATACAAAAATATACAATCTAAACAGAAAAAATATAAGTAAGCACAAAAGAAAACAGAAGAATCTGCATAAGGCACAAGCCTGAGTGTGAGTCTGTGTTTTTAAGGTGGTCATCCTGTTTTAAAGCTGAAGGCTCAGCCTGCTGTTGCTGCTTATTTTGCTCACAATACATACAAAAACACAAAATGGTCACGTAACAAAGCTAAAGAAAAAAACAGAAAAACCCAACAGATTTTCACTGGAGGGGATCTTTAAATCGCTTGCTTTGTTTGTCCATCAGTTCAGACCTGAAGATGTTCAGTTAACCATCACAGAAAATGATTAAGAGAAGCAAATACTTACAATTTAGAATCTGGAACTTGATAGTGTTTGGTATATTTTCTTTAAAAAGTTGCAGGTTAATTTTTTTTGTTGACTTATAAAGTAATTGTTTCAGCCCTAAATGAACACTAAAAACTAAAGAAACCCTCATTGATGAAATGAAAGGTGTCATGCATGCAGAGCCTTAAGACCATTCGGCCTGTTAGTCTCACATGTTTGCAGTGTATGAAAAAGAAAAGCCCCTCAGAGACTCTGGCAAGAGTCTTTAGTTCAATCTGAAAAGCAGAATTAAAATATTTTCTAGGGCAGATTTGGGTTTTTATTCAGTGAGCCAGTGGACCAGTCTGCTTCAGAATCTGAAAGCAGCTAAAGTTATTGTTGCCTTTAAATGGATATTGAATCCCTCCTCTTCCAGGGGATTTTTGAAATGTTTTATGGCCAAAATGCAAAATATATTTAATTGTGTTTGTGTTTAAGTGTTTGATTGCTCTTTAGCTATATGCGTTTTTATTGTTATGTTTGTGGGTTTCATGATTTCTACTTTTCTGTCTCCAGAAGATTTGCTCTATACTTCTTGTACCTGTTAATGCACTTTTGCTTCACAAATAAAGTTAGTTTGAATTACACTTAAAGTGTTTCTGTTGTTTGACCTGTAACCTGTTTAATTAATGAATCACTACAGCAGATAAGGTGGGACCTCTGGCATACTGCCATGGTGAAACAATTTTAGAGAGTTATTTCAGTCACATGTTTGCAGCCACTAATCCTGCTAACCTTCTACTGGGAACTCTCCAGGTCTCAAGACTGACCTGGACGACAAACTGTTTGGGCAGCACATTGCGTCGCGCATCATCCTAAAAGCCGTCAGTGGATTCATGAGCAACGACAACCCGAAGAAGCCGCTGGTGCTCTCTCTGCATGGATGGACCGGCACCGGGAAGAACTTTGTTAGTAAGCTGATTGCTGATAACATTTACAGGGAGGGAATGGACAGCAACTTTGTTCATGTTTTCACGTCCACACTTCACTTCCCACATCCAAGTCAAAATGCCACCTACAAGGTAAGGAGCACCGTACATTTGACCTCTAAGTGAAACAAAGTGAAATAGTCATGTTCAGTCATCTGTGGAAATGTTTCGCTCTTTCTCCTCAGTCTCAGTTACAGCAGTGGATCAAAGGCAATGTCACCAGCTGTGAACGCTCCATGTTCATCTTCGATGAGATGGACAAGATGCACCCAGGCTTGATCGACAGCATTAAACCCTACTTGGACTACTACGACAAGCTCGATGGAGTTTCTTATCGGAAATCAATCTTCATCTTTCTCAGGTGAAAAGCTGACAGCATTTCCAAAGGGTGGGATTGTGTTTCATAATGGGTTCCAGTGTCTGGATTATTTTGAATCTGTTTCCAAGCTGGAAACATACAAGGATTTCTTTAACTCCACATCCAACAAATCTCCTGAACATTTCACTTTCCTGCCCAGTTTAAAAAGTCACATTTGCCTCTCTGTCGCTGTTATAAATATAGATGGCAGACCGTCTTAAAAGTTCCAAAGTAATGAAGCAACAACAAAATGGGATATTTGTGGGAGGCTACTCACACCAACGTTTGTGTTTAGTGGTCAACACACCTGTATTCTGTGAGCTGTCAGACTGTGGTTTGTGCCAGTACGAGGTAGCCTCCGAGTAACATTAAGTAGCAACTAAACATCAGCGATTGACTAAATATGAATTACTTTTTTTATTTTTTGCTTCTGTAGGACAGTCCTTCATTCACTAGCAAACAGGGTTTTTTTTCTAGCAACAAAAGAAAAGTGAGTTGTGATCGGGTTAATGAATGTCTCAGTGATAAAATACAAGGTGAAAGCCCTAAAAGCCTTCAGCACCAAGGAACGTTTATAGTTTAGGTGTGAGAGTTAACTGCTGTAGCTTATATTAGCACCATCATCATGTTTGTCTTTGTAAATGGAGTTATTGGAGTTACCTATAATGTTGTTAGTGTGATTGGAAGATGCAGGTGGTCAGTAACCGCATGAAGTAGGCGTGGTTTCTCAGAAAGATGTCATTTGAAAATGCATCACTGGTCGTTTGTAACACGAGCTGAGAGGGACAACGGACAACTGAGACCATCTCCATGTTGATAATGATGTAAATAAAGTGAACTGCATTGTAAAACTGGAGGTTTAAACCAAGTTTTCTTCAATTACATAATGTTGCATAATGTAATTCTGGCAGAATAGTGACGGTGGATGCAGACATTTCAATGAGTTGTTTGACCACAAACGAACCTCTGTGTGTTCAGTGTAATGTTTTCCACCAATATGCAGTCATTGGAGTGTATTTGGTCTCCATCTGGATTGTTGGGATGGAAAGCCAAACCAAGACAACCCAACAGAGCATCGAGAATTTAGACAATAGACATCGAAGCATCATGTTGCACTACAAAGTACATTTGAGGTCCACAGTCTTGCAGTTGTTTTTAAGAAAGTAAAACCAGCACTTTATTATTCTTCCCCTACAAGATTGTCCTACAAAGCCATGTTTAATATAATCTATAACTGTATATGTCAGATGTTTGATAAGTATAAAATTGCAGGGGACCAAAAGATCATCAAATTTGAATATGCTGTCTATTTCTTGTCTTTCTTATAGCAATGCCGGAGGCGAGCGCATCGTAGAAACAGCCTTAGATTTCTGGAAAGGAGGACGAGATCGAGAAGAGATTGAGCTCAGAGACCTGGAAATGTCACTGTCACTCTCAGTGTTCAACAACAACCAAAGTGAGTGTAAATTCAATAAATGCTTGAGTCATTAGAATCTAAAAACTAGTTTTGATGAGGAACATTTTACTACTGGAAGTGTCTGTTCATCTCTCCCTGCAGGTGGCTTTTTTCATACAAGTTTGATTGACAAGAACCTGGTGGACTTCTTCGTCCCGTTCCTGCCTCTGGAGTACCAACACATAGTCCAGTGTGCCATGGCCGAGATGAAAGACAGAGGATTTGATCCAGACCGGGACGTGGCGGACAAAGTGGCCAGAGATGTAGTCTATTTCCCCAAATCTGAGAGAGTGTTCTCCGTCAAAGGGTGCAAGACGATAGCGAGCAAGTTGGACTACTTCACATAATGTCGGCATCTGGCGGACTCTGTTCAGTCACTGTGTGCACTTTTTTTTAAAGAAAAACTCTGTCAGCCAAATGACTAATGAGAGGAAGTCAAGCTGACTGAAGAGGTCTCTGGAGGTTTTATCTGTCTGACCCTGTGGCCATCGAGATGATACCGGGGAGCCTTCTCCAATGTTGCGTCTCACTTACACGGAATGAAGGGCCTGATGAACACAGCGCCAGCTCAATGAAAAAATAATAAGATTGGAATGTAAGCCTTTGTAACTGATTAAGGAGCTGATGTCTGCTTTTATGTCGAGAGAGTCTTGAAGACGGTTTTATTTTCCCGAGAGCTTTTTAAATGACTAAGCTGTACTTCTGTCAGTGAAACAGTCACTGTTGTGCATTTGTTTTTATAAATCTGTATTCCATTTGCGTGGATTACTGGAAGCACCTGCCTTAATTTTTAATTTCACATTTTTTTTAGTTTGGTTATCCTGCCCATATGTTATCTGTACATACGATTCAGTTAACGAAGATGGACTTTGTGGGTGAGGTCATCACAGCAGAGCTGGATGTAGAGATGGATAATTTTTTTGATACAGACACACATGATGCAGAAAAAACTTTGTATTGTGTAAAATCAACATTGGCAAGTAGGGATGTCCCCAAAGAAGTGTTTCTGTCCCCAATCCAATCCAAATAATTTAATATTTACTTTCTGCTGATACAGAGTCCGAATCTGATAACATTTTTCTACAAACACTTCAAGTTTGCATTGTCAGTTAATTGACTTATTGATACTGCTGGCCATGATTGGTTAAACATTTTTTTTTTACAATTTTTATCCCCAGCTTCCTGCTACAAACTGTGCTCTCTCTTTACAACACCTCTGTGACAGCATACATAAGCGAAGGACTGGGTTTCTGCTGATGCTGATCAGTTTAAAAATCCCTCGATTGATCACGATCTTAGAGATAGGATCAGGACGTTCTTATTGGCCAGACATGTTTTCCATACTGTTGATTGCTAATTTGGTTTGTATGATACATTTCAAATATATTCTGTTATACACTAATCAGCCACAACTTCAAAACCCCCCTGCCTACTATTGTATAGGTTCCCCACATGCAGCCAAAATGATTCATAGGGGCACGGGATTGGTGTCTGGCACCAGAACCGTAGGGTCCTGTGGGTTGTGGGCTGGGGCCTCCATGGATTGGCCTTGTTCCTGTGTGTCCCATAAACACCGAATCGGATTGGGATCTGAGGAGTTTTGAAACTGGGTCAAAGCCTCTCTGTTGTGTTCCTCCAGTTGTTTCTGAGCAGTTCTAGAGGTGTAGCAGAGTGCACCGTCCTGCTGGAGGACACCTTATGTCGGGGAGTGATTCATGTTGTGTCTGATGAGTAATGTATTATAGATATGTTTGTTTGTGTATGTAGTGAAAAGTCAACACGTGATCTTACCTGATGGGATACTTGTTTCTTTCACCGTGTCACTGGAGCTGCATCAGGATGGCAGTCTTGCAAGATGGGAGTAACATGTATGTACTTATTAAATGCAGACCGTTCAAAAACTTGAAAGATGTTTTACACGAGTGGTTGATTGTCCAGCTAATGTTATTTTAAAAGAAATAAGATCTGTTCCCCAAATTCTGCTGAACAGTTTTCTGCAAAATACAACACTGCATTACATTTTGCTTTGGGACAGGGTTAAGGAAGATGCGTCGTAACATTTCTGTGCGAGGAGATATTCTGCTGCTTTTGACGGCGCTGCAAAAACTTTTTCTCCACAACTGCCTCTCGTTACCTCTGACTGTGAAAGATTGCTGTTGATGTGGATGGAGAGTTGTCGTTTGAAATGAAAATCACAAATTAAATGTTAAGTTTTCTTGGTGTCACTGCTTCTGATGAATGCCTCACACTTTGGTAGTACATGATACAGCTGTATGCAAAGGTTTGAGTGTGTTTCATATTGTGTTGCTATTTTTTTTTCTTTTGCATGTGAAAACAAGTAATGAGAAACCCTGCAGCTAACTGACAGAATTAGTAATGCATTGTCACATGCAGGCAGAAGTACCTGAAAAGTCTTGGAAGTTTAACAGTTTACTCATTTGGCCTTCAATGACTTGTCAGGACTTCTTAAGCAGGTTAAGAATGTCATTAGGAGCTGCCTGTTGGTGACAGACTGGAAAGAAACAGGAGTTGGGTAATAATCAAATAGCTTGCGAAATGCAAATGTGCAAAGTGCAACTGTACCCACAGGTAAAATAAAGAAGAGCATTAACAGTTACGTCACCCTGTGCTGGATGTTACAGGCAGCTCTTCCCCTGCTGAGGAGGTTTGGGCTGCAGAGAAGCTGAGAATATACGACGTAGTACAAGTGGACATGTTTGTTGTAAAATCAAGAATAATAGGTCTTGAATAGAAATAGGTCTTGAAACAAATGCAAAGGGAAATTTTGTATGTCACAGGGATTTGAATAATAGTCACACAAGCTGTATTCAGAAGAGCTTCTAAAAAGATGGATGGACGGTGCTGTTTCAGTCGTTCATAACTGTTAAACAGATTTAGTTTCATTTTGTTGGCCGTACTGTAAGTATAAAACTCAAATTGCACTCATTCCAGATAAAAAAAAAAATCACATTACAAAGTGTTGCTGCTCTATTTCACGCGCTTCAGTCACTAAAATTTGAAACTGGTTTATCATTAGTTTTGACTGTACGCATTAAATCCTGTATATACTTTCTCTACCTCGCTCCAGGTTTGAGACCTGTCCCATAATTTTGTGTCATTTCAGATCTGAAACACCTTCAGAAATCAGCATGTTTTCTCCTGCTGCAGCACATCCTGTGTTTCCAGTAGGAACAAATGTATTGTGAGCCGTTTCCTGCCACTTTCTCTCTCCAATAACAGAGTAGCCTGGATCCAGTGACACAGGATGACGGAAACGCTTCTCAGTAAAGACAAGTCAGAGTGAAAGGCTTAGAGGTCGCTCTTTTTCTGAGCCATGATTTTCCCAAATCCCAGATAGTGGAGTTTAATAACTGAGTAACAGCCAGCTCATAGTGAGGAATAACATGGGCAGACGTACACAATATTTGGAGGACTCAGTGCTTTAAAAAAATATTCACCATTAACTCGAATTGACTTTTGTCTGGGTGACGTTGTTCATGCAGGTGAGTCAGTGCACCTCTCACTACTTCTGTCTATCCAGATGACACCCTCGACTTCCTCTGCTCTTTTACTGCCTCCTTGTGCAATATGCAGCTGCCCTGATATTACTCAAGTTTCCTACTTTCACATATGAGAACTCTGCTATGAGGTTCACTCTTTTAGGTTTGACGTGTTATAAATCACTTAGAACATATGTTGTTGAATCTTTTAAAGCTAAAAGATACTGGTTATTTATTCAACCCAATATAAAAGACTTTGCTGTGTTTGAGTTTACTGCCTAACAAACCCTACAACATGTTGCAATGTGACAAAAAGGGAAAGTCTGAAAAGATGTGGTCACATTGACTGTAGGGTCATCATGTTGTATGTGTACCTTTTGCTTTGTTAAGATGATTTTTCCTATTTAAAGTTAATAATGTGTTGCTCTGTGGCTGTCTGTTTTACATTACAAACAACAAATTAAAAGCTTTTTTGCATTTGTGGTTGGCTGGATCGGTTTTGAATAAAAAGCCAAAGATGAGATCTGAGTACATATAAAACACTTGGCGCTGACTAACACAGCTGTCACTACAGCTGTCACTACAGCATGAGGCCTAATGCTGGAGTTCCTTCAGGCCACTGAAATAAAGGTTTTCAGTCCAATCCAAGAGGTTGCCGTTTTATCGTAGCCTTGACATTTAGAATTCAATATGAACCTGGACATTACATGATCGTATATATTTGAAAAGTCAACCTCAATTTTTTTCTGTATAATTCTGACAACATGAGGTAATGCGCTCTGCTCTGCTTTGTGCCATAAGGCCATCCCCTCAGGGAGCCCTTTTATTTCATGTTTCTGTTTTTACTCTCTGGATCAGGCTCTTCTATTGTAGGGGTTTATAGATACCAAATGTTTCCTCTGGTCCTTCACCCTCTTCACAGCCTCTGTAGCCTCTGGCTCTGCTTGGTTTTTAGGGACTTTAAAGTCAAAATGTGGATGTTGGATGCAGTGTAACCGAGAACAGGTGTGAAACTGTTCCTGCAGGGTGGAAGGTAAACACGTAGACAAAATAAAATGCCAGTGTGGAGAAATGATGGAGATAAACGGCTGTGAAAGGGTCACTCATGATTCCAACAACAGGGATGCAAGTCAGTTTAAAAAAACAAAAATCAAGTCAGCTGTCACATCACTGCGACTTTCTGAGTGTAACCTCACAAATGGCATCAACTCACCAAACCCACAGCACTGAAGTTCAAGTTGTAGCCCATAACACCTGAACTTGTATTGAATGAAAGGAAAAGCTCTTTTTATGGTTTTACTCCTAAACTAATAGAAAAATGGAAAAATCCTTTTGGTGCAAATCTCAGGGAGGTTTTAAATGTGCTTTTTAAATGTGCTTTAGTAAGAATTACCCAACAGATAGTGCAGACTCACACAAGTACTTAGTTTATAGTACTGTATATAGCTTTCTGTGGAAATGTAGTTATTTATGTGGGATTCAATCAAAAATGTGTGTGTATGTGCATGTGTGTGTTTGTGTGTGTGTGGAACAGAGACAAGAAAACAAAACAAAAAAAACGTACAAAAGTCTAAAAAAAACAAATGACTGACAGCTCAGGATGACAGAAAAACTGATGGGTCAGATCCAGGGCCAGCACATGACATGTCTGACAGTTCAACTAACACAAGGACACTCCATGAAATAAACTGGCTCATTAGATACTTTATGTTGATACAAGCAGTTGCAGTTATACAGCTCAAAGTAATGATTTATCTCTGAGCTAATGTCTGTTTTCTTTAGCACTCTCTCCAAGACCACAACAGTAAGAAGGCTCAGATCAAGGAGTCGACCCAGAATGTGAATCCACATTATTGTAGACAGATGTGGAAAGAATTATTATAGAGACACGAAAGGTGAGACTAAGAAGAAATGAATTCTGTTGTCTTATTATTTTGTGTCTGCTGTCCTGTGCTGGAGCTGTGAGGTGACAGTTCTAACTGCTGCATCTGTGATTTTTTTTCTTATGACAGTTCAAAATCTAAGAAGACAAAGAAACAGTGAGGGGAGCCTCAGGATGAGCAAAGATTAAAGAATCATTGTATTTAAATTACTGACTCATGGCCAGCTAATATTAGAATTAATATAAACATGCACAGTATTTAGTGCACTGGGTGCCTGAAATAAACTCACTAACACTTGAACTAGAGTTGTATTTTGTCTGGGTAATGCTGTATATTCAAATGAATCGGTGCACTCTCACTACTTTAGTCCATCCAGATGACACCCTCTACTTGGATCTACTTTTACTGCCTCCCTGTGCAGCTGCTCTGGTGACTCAAGTTTCCTACTTTCACATGAGAACTCTGCTGAGGTTCACCAGCCTCTTTTACATCCCTACAGCTCACTTACAGATCATCAGATCTATGAGAGGTAAAGGACACTGATTATTAAATCTAATAGAACCAATTTTTTTTAGCCATGTTTATTTTACTACCTAACAAACTTTACAAAATGCTGCAATGTGGCAAAAAGGGAAAGTCCTAAAAGCTATACTCACATTTATTGTAGGGCCATTGTATTGTATGATGTAGTTTCCTTTTACTTTGTTTATGATGTTGTCGACTTGAAGTGTAACATGTGCTACTCTGTTGATGTGAACAAGGCTTGTTAAATCTACGCTTCATGTGTTGGGCCTGTGTCCATGTGCATCAATGTGGCCACAAAAGATCTGGTTACATCAGCTGTAAATAGACCCCCATGTAAAAGCTAGAAGGACGCAAAGTGTAGAAGTAAAAGAAATATGACATCATATCAAGTTTATTTATATCAAGTTTAACACGGTAATCATCCCGTTTCTTCATCTTTGAGTGTCCTTTTTGTTACAAAAAACGTTTCCAAGCATGGCATCGGCGATCCTCATGACAGTCTGGTGAATTGAAGGCCATTGGTTGTCGCATCTTTGATGTAATCTACACTCTTAATGTAAATTAAGAGTTCCTGGGCAGTTACCACACAGGCTGAGAGTCTTAGACCAGTAGAACTGCATTAATGCAGCCGTCGTTCTCTGGGTTATTTGTCACCTGGGCGTATTTACCTGGAAAGTAAAAGGCATATTAGTTACTGGTTTATCATCTATACAATATTTACACTAAATATCACATTTTGAGAAACTAATTAAAATATATATATATTTTAAGTGAATAGATATTGGTGAGATACGATGAGACCATTGTTTTCCAAGCTGATGTTTTTCCACCATCTGGGTTAAATGCAGTTTATAATACACAGATTTCCAGGTTCGTACAGAAATATGTAGCTGTCCTAATCTGCTTCTTTAACCCTTTAAACTGAAAATGGAAGCTGGATTTATTTTTTACAGACTAATCTGAGCTATTCCCAAAACGGGTAATCATGTGAACCACCCGGTGGTTTTATGGATTCACACAGAATTGTGGACTCACCCCAGATAACTTTTCCTCCTTGTGTAACCAGGCCCAGCTCGCTGACATTGACCTCTACGACTGTTCCTTTTGTGATGACTCCCAGAGACGTGTAGAGAGGGGAGGAAGGGTTCTTCTTCACTCCGAGGATGGGAAGACAGAATGTGGCTTTCAGCTCTGGATGTGTGACGTGAGCCTTCTTAAAACGCAAACCCTAAAAATAGAACAAAGAGAAGGAACACCAATTTAGATTTCACGAATGTTGTTGAAGATTATTTTAAACACAGACTCAAATAATATAATTTGGAACATTTAAAGTCAAACTACACTGTGATCTTACCATGGGTCTGATGAAGCGTTCATATTTTGGAGGTTTACGGGTGAAGCCGTCGCCAACAAAGCAGACTTTTGTGACCATTCTCTTCCAGGCTTTCTTTTGTCTCTTTCCTGTTCTGATGACTTTAAGCACTTCTGTCTCGCCCTGAGCGCGCACCTTCGGCAGGGGCACCTCCCATTTCCCCTGGAGAAAAAATGATGTTTGTGTTTACGAACCAGTGGGGCTATACCAAGCCACCATAATATAAACCATCACATTTTTTTTTTACTATAGATGCTACAGAAAAGCAGCTGACATGCTTATTTCAACAAATACTCACAGCCTTCTCTTTCCTCTTCTGTTTGATCATGTTGGAGAGAACTTTAGCGCGGGACTGTCCCTCTCTGTCCAACAAGTAGGCTGGCACTGCTCCCTCTGGGGTCTTATCATCATTCTTCTGTTTGGTCTTCCTCTGTTCGTGCATTTTGATGCTGTAAAGACACAAGTCAGAATTGTGGCACATTTCTTATGTGTTGTATTTCCAAACAGCCAACATTTAGAAAGACATAACCAGTTTTTGTCCTATTCCACTCACGTCTTCTTCATCTGGATCTTTTCTGCGTGTCTCTGTTTGTGGTACAGTTTGGCCTTCAAGCCAATCATCTTCCTGGCTTTGTGGGAGCGCTCGTGAGCCTCACGGCTCTCCTTCTTCCTTTTCTTTTCATGATGGTCCAGGCGGTAGCCGTGCCGCTTGCGGTGCAACTCAATATGCTCGTTCTGAGGCTAAAAAAAAAAAAACAAACATGAAATTCAATTAAACTGAATTACAAAGGCAAATAGTAGAAAAGCTTTCGCTTTGTGCAGAAATCTTCCCCTTCTATTTCCAAGTAAAACTACTTCACAGAATTTTGTGAACTGCATAGGGGCTCAAGCTTTGGACAGATACGACCCAACAATGTTCTTGATGGTGGAAGCTTCAGGAGCTGATATCTCAGACATTCTGCATTTTAAAATTTTACATTTTTGTATACAGTATTAAACTGATGCTTAGGAACAAACGGGGAAAAAAAACAAATCTGTCAACTGATTGTTTGTTGTACAAGAAAAAAATCCCTAACACTGTATGTTTTTAAAAGCAAAAATGTGAAGCGTTTAATTGATTAAATGGGAAAAAAAGACTGACTGGTTTAGAGTATTGTAAACAATTATTAATTGCAGAAATAAATCTCTATGTTCCTCGTATCTCTGTGTGTTCTATCATAGAAACTACAGTCAGATGTAAAGGTCAGCTTTGTACCAACCTGCCTGAATAGTTTTTTAAAATCACATCTTAAAAACTACTTCTTTTAGATTTCGTTATGACTTTTATTGCATATTAAGTTCTTTTTTATTGATTTTGTTTGTAGTGATTATTTTAGTTATTAGTTGTTTTTTTTAAACATTTGTGACTTTTGTTATTTTATTGTTGTACATTGCATTCTTGTTATCCTGCTTTAGCTTTTTCTGTCAAAGCCCTTTGTAGACATTCGTTGTAGAAAGTGTAGCTATGATAATAAAAATTATTATTGTTATTACTATTATTATTGCTGTTGCTAAAAATATATATAAAAAATAAAAAATCCAATAACGTGAACAAAACGAGAGAGATAAACATGTCACTTGCTGAGCCAGATGGCTTCGGATCCACAGCAACATTGAATGTACAATACAGCGTTGTATTACAGTAAAACATGTCTGGACATGTCCGTCTGATAACATCACACACTTGGTGGTGTTAAATTCAAGGGGGTTTGATAATGCCACTATAGATTCAACGTTTAAAGATGAAAAACCGATGGGCACCAGGAATGGATGTAAACAAGCTCACATTAATGCTCAACATCTGTGAGTGGAGACATTTTGGGCTGTTTTGGACTGAAAGAATGAAATTATGGATATCTAAAACGTTATTTTTTGAACAGGAGGGATTACATTTCGGATTTAGTCTAACTTTTACACGTTAAAACGACCTGCCATGGGGGTCTAACAGTTCTCATAAAAACACCTGCGATGAGCCGTGAGGCCACATGTACACCGAAGCTAACGCTAGCACGAAGAGCTAACGCGCTAAACCGCGTGATAAAAGTTAAATAATATCATTTAAATGAGTTGTTTTCTTACCATTTTGTGTGAAGGGCGTTACGTGTTACGATGAAGAGGCTGTAGGTGGTGACAGCTGGTGAAAACACAGAGTATTCGGTGTTTCTTGCTTCAGGCTCGGGGTCTTTAGGTGTTGTTTTCCCCGTAGCCGATACTTAGAGGAAGTACGACAACATGTGATAACCGGATATCCGGTGAATTGATATGGACGGCTGTAGTTTTTTTTTTAAAAAGCTTATTGTAAAACGAGTATAAAAACGTATTTGATATTCAGATCGGATATAAAAGCTATACATATATTTTGTAAGTATACGAGGCGATTCAGAGTCGATATTACTGACCGGAGCGTGTCTTTCATACACGGAACTAAACATCACAAACTCTCAGGTGTGCCGGGGACGTATTTTGAGGTCGTGCCTCAAAGCGTGACATTTGAGCGTCGCTAAGAAGGACGTGAAAATGCATTCATTTTTGTATAAACTCAGTATCAGACTAACTGTTAATTAAAACTCCACCGGTCTGTCCTCGTGTTTTGGTGTCTGTTCGTAATGAGCTGACTCTGCTCGTCCAGTCTTCCTCCTGATGTTCCTCCAGTAGGAGTGAAGCTTTATCTCATCCTGAGGAAGGAGTTTGGAGGATAGGACAACATTAAAGATGCCTGGGAGAGCATTGCAGACCTTTAGCAGGATGATGTGGGTAAGTATAAGGTTTCTACAATATGTGTTGTCGGTGATAAACTCTGTATACTCCCTGTGGACTGTTAACAGGCTGCTGTTGTTCTCAGGGGAGGAATCTGTTGACTGCTGGGCTGCAGCGCTGCAGACTGAGCTGTCATCTGAACAGACACTACAGCTTCCTTCCAGGTATGTTGTTTTCAGAAGTACATGTTTAAATGAATTGATTTGTAGTTGAATGTTCTCACCGTGCAGCGTGGGTTCTCTC